>NW_027272280.1:490000-682500 GCF_040938485.1 Diadema antillarum | reverse complement strand
GAAGGTAATGTGTCCATCGTAAGACAATCGGGCTTATTATCGAAGTTCCACGCAATGCATTGTAACTCAGAGACACTCTAGAAAAAAGAATTACATTACACACCGTGGCTTGATACTGTTAATGGCTGCAAGAGGTCTTCCACCCTCTCCCCCTCTCCCTCTTCTTTCTTTCTCTCTCTCTCTCTCTCTGAGTATCTTTCTCTTTATATATACCTCTCTTCCTCTTCTTCCGTCTTTCTTCCCTGTAGGCCTGCCAACCACACTCTCCTGGAGATGTATCTTCTTGAAGAAAATGCTTTGTCCGGTCGTGCCACCCAATCTGTAACATGCTTTGCAATCTACCCGGCGCCCCTTTCCCTACTTTTCTATGTACCCCCTCTCCCTCTCCCTCTGATGTATATACCAGGGATTACAAGGTGCATGACTTGAATGCGTTCTGTCGAGTTTGCAGGTGAGAACTCCGAAGAGAGGGGCGAAGCCGGCGCTGGTGTTTACCTGCCGCCTATATGAATTCAAAGAAGATCTATAAGAGAGTGAGAGAAAAAAAGGGAGGATAGAACGCAGAAAGAGGGGATGGTGATACTGTATACAAAGACACGAGAGGGGAGTTTGATCGAAGGCGTTCGGGGAAGCTTGGATGAGGACAGAATGCTAGCGAGGGAAGGGAGGGAGGAGGATTTTAATTTGATTTGGGGTTGATCATGTAAACAGGGTATAAGAATCGGCGGAAAGACGAGGGCGAATTCTCGACTTTGAGGTGGTGAGGTGAGAGGATGAGATGAGGCATGTTGTATACATGATCCTGGAATATATTGGATTTTCCAAAATTATATCACAACATGGCGTATTCACAAAAGAGAATGCGTTTTTATACTATCGTTGTAAAGCTAACTTGAAAATCAAAATTCAAACACAATAGTTATAGTGATGTACGTTAACCATCTCAATCTGAATTTACAGATTCAGTGTACCAGTAACAAACTGTCTTTACAACAGAAATATTCGATAGTAGATAATTCAGTGCAGCGTTAAGTGGTGATAATGATTAATTTTAGAAGCAAATCAAACTAGAAAAGAGAAAGAGAAGAAAAGGGACTGATCAGACTGAAAACATTCTTCTCATACAAATAAATATTTTTAAAACAGTACAATTCGTCGATTAGTGCATTTTTATTACCCTTTATTAAATGAGGTACATATGTCACTGAAATTAGATTAAATTCAGAATGGAAGGTCGTTTCTCACAGGATAACGCAAAGATAACTCCACCGAATGTGTACTGAGCAACCAGTACATAGCTGTAATGGGCTATTACGAGGCCACGCGTACTTGGCCGTTTTATAATGAGCATGTGTTCACCTTCTACATAGCACGGAGGCTCACCTCCCTGTACATAGTGAGCTACATAGATATACTGGTCATGATTGCGCTATTGATGATAGCCTTAAAGTGCGCCGTAAGCGTCGGGACCGACAGGACATGGACGAATGCAAGGCATCAATTAATAACGGGGGAAAGATCCCATCAAAAAAAGCTAATCGCCAATACCCAAATGTATTCGGTCCCAAAGCAGGACCGTGTCTGCAACGGCAGGGTTGCAATTAGCGACGAATGATTAGAAAGAAAGTACTGACCCACTCCGCTGATGTAGAAAGCACTAAAATTATAATGTTCATGGACGAATAGCATGGCTAGAGAAACAATGATTCATGAATACTAATCTCTTATCCTATCAGGCGACTGCGTGTTTTAATGGAAGTGTAGGGTTTGTTGTCGTTGCAGTTTGTTCGTTTACTCTTTGTTTTTCTTCAGGGACCTCAATCGAAAAGCACTTTTAGTGTGGAACGACCTTCACGGCTGTTATGCCGTGTAGACGTTCACCTCTCACTCGGACCCCGAAAATAGCGTCGTGTACTTGAAGTCAAACTGGTAGTATAGAGATTAAAATAAGTGGATGTACTGTGGGTGCGTGTATGTAAGAGCACTTCACATTTGTTGTGTATGTGGTAGGATCTGAATGTGTATAATTGGTTTGGGAGGAGCTCTATTCCGTATTTAAGTTCATGCTATGTAAAGATTATTATCAAACAAACCAAATGGGGATAAAACATTACTAGTATCGGCAAAGTAGTGGAAAATTTACATATTTTTTGAAGCCTTTTCATCATTTTCGTAATCGTTAAGTTTCAATACACATTCCGCTTTACTTAACTTTTAGACAAAGGAGCGAGTTGACTTTTATTTATTATACACCCTGACCAACTGACCGTTATGTACATGCACTCTTGTTATCTATCTACACTTTCTGTATAAGATATTATACAAGGAAACACGCATATACCGAATAAGTTGCACACTATTGGAATATTTTTGTCGGTCACTTCCAAGTTATTAGCCTATCTCTCTTTGCAACGATAAATGAATTAATAAACGCAAATGAGTAAACGCGTAAATGCTCCTTTGAATCTGCGTATGTGGTGATCGATTCATGATTATGGTGTCACTTCCTTTCTGCTCTTGCCGATGAAGTGAGTGCGATTCAAAATGTACTTGGTAACAAACTGACCACAAACGACAATTTATAAGGAGAGGAATGCCATCTATTTCATCCGGGGACAGCATGCTTGCCACACAATTCATCAGTCTCTCCGCTGTCCTGTTCTTCTTCTGTGAGCTTACCAAGAGGAGAGCTGGCGGAGTCAAATGATCGGCCGTAATCCTCGGGCTAAATGTCGGTCCCTGTAGCCCCTTCATGCATTAAATTCGAGACGCCCCAATTACGGCCTTGATTGGATACCTTATGGCCCCTCTATCTAACCCAAGATCGGCCCTGGTCTCAAGAAGGATCTCCACAATGTGACGAACTCCGGTATCACTACCAAACATCGCATGCCCCCTTTGAAATTGTATCATTTCTTGCCAGAAAGAAGGGGAAAAAATGATCATCTTTGATTGACACGGGCCCCGGGGGTGTGGCGCGAAAACCACGGCAATGACTGAGGAGTAGTGCACGTCAACTCGACGTCTTAGCTGCCCGAGTAGACAAAAAAAAAAAGTACGTATCTGTTACTTCTCAATTTGATATGAATTGATCTTATCCCATGTGATATGATCTTGTCTGTCATAAACTGGGCCCTTGTGTGAAAAATGGGGAAAAAACACCAACCCCAAACAGAAACGAATATGCTTTGATTGGAAGTCGAACAACTCCGCGATTTGTGTGTAGTTTTTAACAGTTTTTTACGAGTGCGAAATGGTGGGACCGATTTCACTATTTTTTAAAATGATTATGCGAAACTGTATATATATATTTCAGTCTTACCTCTTATCTAAGATTCAATTTCTATGACACTTAAGCGAGTTATTTCTAAGTTTAATCTATTTATTGCAACCAATTTGATCTTGTTTTAAAAGTGGAAGTTTACCATTCTATACATGAGATAACTACATGAGATCACATTGAATAGAATGAGATTAAAACTAAAAATTAAAACGGAAATACTTTCTTAACATTCTCTTCTCAAACACACAAACATGTAAAAACACAGGTTACTAGTATTTCCTAAAGAGAGAGAGAAAGGGGATGCATTGAAAAAACATTCCCATACAACAATATTGTAAAAAAAAAAATGGGTCAGATTTGAAAGTTAACCTCGATGTCATATTTCTTATCATTTTCATCGAATGAGGTTGGATCCTCCAGATATTAGTGCTTTTGTTTTCCTCGCCTGATGAAACTTTGATAGTGACATAATTTTGTTTGACATTTTATCTGTAGCTCTGCTCTCGATATGGCTCGAGTTTGTTTTTCCCCAAAGTGTATATGTCTCCTTCATCGGGCGATCTGTACTTTAATCCCCAGGTAAAATGCTAGAGTTATTTCTAGCGGTGACCGCTTTCCAGAAAGAAGCTTGTTGTATTTATCTGATTTCGCTCTCCGAGAATCGTGCTAAGTAGGGAATTCGGCCTGAAATACTAGCCCCTCCGCGTCTCACGCGGAACGAATTTTGCCAAAAAGAATTTTGAAATCCACAGAGTCCAGGCCATAAAGAGGCTAATTGGTCTTGGGAAATTACTTAGTGTGTTAGATTTCTTCATTAAGTTTTGTTAATCCATTTTGTGCCTCTTGATATATCATCGTCCTTCTTACATTTCGTGCTTAAAAGCAAAAATATAAGACGCTGAGGATTTCTTCGCATTCTTCTCAATTCAACTATTTTGATCATTCCATTTGAACCAATGTCCCTGCAGAATATAGGTGATTCTTTCACACAGTAAATCTTTCCAGAAACTAGTGCGTCTACTTTGATCAAGCTCCCAGATTTGTCTTTCCAATAGGGAAATTTTAGCCGCACCATATCTGAATAGTCAGTGCGTTGTACTTCGAATGGATTGAAATTCCACAAAGACCAGACCATGCCTTTGTAGGCTAATTGGTCCAGTGAGATTATTGCGGGTATGGACAGTGTTTACGAGAAGTTTCGATTTGTCGTAAGTGTGTTTATCGATATTGTTATACTTTTAAGATAATTAAAGATCTTTGGAAGTTTCCACCCAGTCAAAATGCTGTCCCGTTTGGTCCACGATTGGTATACTCCTACCGAATGTGATGCATTTTCTCTAACATTTCCTCATTTTCGAGGAGAGGTTGACATGGATTTGATTTCGCTCAGAGATGCTTCCAAGCTCAGTCGAGCACAAGCGGCGAATTTAGAATGAAATTTGAGCCGCACCTCATATGAGGCTGAACGAGTTTTGCCGCGAATACATAGAACATTCTAACAGACCGGAATACATGTAAAGGCTAATTGGTCTGTAGAGTCCATTTCAGGAAAAGAATCAGGTTATTATTGAAGGTTTCAATGGATTTGTTTTTGTTCTCGCTCCAATGTCTTCGCTCTTCCCGTTGGAGATTTTGTTTTGGGGTCCATTCTGATTCCGTCCAATCTGACACAATCACCACGATTTGAAGAGTAAGACCGTTAGTGTAATAATGGTGCAATGCACTATCGGTCTGGGCCCCATTTCATATAATATATTAGGATAGCAACTTTTGCTGGAATGGCAACTTCCATTAGCAACAGCCAATCAGGAAGCTGGATTCTTGTCGTTACCATGACAATTGTCACGCTAGCAAGAGTTGCTATCATATCAACTCTATGAAATGGGGCCCTGGTGAGCTATTCTGAGGCGCATTTCCTCATGATATAAGCAAATGCAGGAAGGCTAAAAATTTATATCATGTGGGCAAATCTTACTAATCATCGTGAGCAAAGCTTAAGCAGAATGAAGGTGTGTTCGAATTCAACGGCAATTATAGCTCTCAACGTCGACATCAGGCAAACCAACAAACAAATATACTTCAAATTACTCGCTAGACAATTCTTCAAATAATAATTATCACCATACAATGTTATTGATATCCAATAATTTGTGATGACAAGGACTCTTGAATACATCGTTGTTTGCTATAGGTTGTTTGTTCGTTTTAAATCAAGTACGGATGTGCGTATTATCTATGAGAATGTAGTGGTTTAAGTATAACGGTTAAACCTCTGGACACTCTGAACACTCAAGAGATACGAAATTCGAGACCTAGAGATCCAGTTCGTGCACCCTTGTACAAGACGTCCATTGTCGATGCAGATGTGACATTAGTTACCTACCCTCAACGGGATAGTAATAGTGGCAGAGCCCTCTGGAATAACGGAACCAAGACTAGAGAAAGCTATTGATCTTTGATAGGATCATCGTAGATGACTGTTAATCCCATTAATACACACCCCATCGCCGAGGTACTAATCGATTACCACGATCGAGGTGTTTGACCATATTAATCAGACATACCACGAGGCCCTCTTCTTGCAGGAATCCCTCGAGAAATCCGGAAAGGACGGAGATACAACCACATGTCTGTATTATAGCAACCCACGAAGGCAACATGAAGTTAACGAGGTTGAATTTGTGCCTGTCGTACTAAACCTTGGCTAGAAAATGGCAAAGCTTCAAGAGAACAGAGACGAACGAATTAAACACTGCCCTCAATCATGTTGGACAAGTGCAAAGCATGCCAATCACAGATTCAAGATAGATTGCTCTCAGAAAATACCTTGTTGAGGAAGAAATAATAAGATATTACATGTACTATATTACACATTATGCTCGCACGTGTACGTAATCATTGATGACAGCGTTGATACAAAATCATTTGTGTTAATCTCATTAAATTAAATTGAGTGAAGCGACCGGCAGATTCGAATCAAATCATATCAAATATAACTGATAACGCTCATGAATTAGCGTCACAACGTGACCTTTAAGACCTCCGTACTCCAAGGCTTTCAAGCTTTCAAAGTTAACGAAAGGGCGTCGTCATCCGCGCTCGACCTTCTAAACTTTGGCGGCATTGGGTGACTGCAGCGGGCGCCACCAATCTCCGACGCGGGACGTAAACGTATCTTTCCGATGAAACAATGGATGCGATCAATCACCATGGAGATATAAGTGGAGGAGAAAATGAATATCATCCCATCGCCAAAGTGACGGTCTCACCAATTTATTCTCCCATTTGAGTACAATGTACCACTCCTAACTTGATTTTTCGTAACATATATTTCACATTCATCAAATTAGTATACTAGCTTACCCCAAACATGCATAATTATGAACATCTTGTTACATCATCATACCAAGTCATATTTGTAATCGGTGATTCTCTGAAGATCAAGCTGGTATTTTTTTTTTCAGAGAAAGAGAATTATACAAGAGAGACATTGTATTTTATGTGTCATACCTAAGCAAGATGCTGCAGTACGGATGAGCATAAACAAGCATAGGTATAGATAGCATCATGCTATAGTGACAGGTAATTAGATATTCAAGAGAGGATCCCATTTCTCCTACAACCATCGCAAAACCAAGGAATATGCCATGATGATGCAGCTAGGAGAGACAGACCGCTGTTAAAAGGTGCTCACTTCACTCCCCTAGCTCATCCTAGTAGTCAACATGGTAGTCAACTGAGGGGCAACCTCCAACCCCTCCCTCTCCGCCTTAGGGATCTCACCCACCTCGCTCCGGTGCCTGAGAGCCGTGATGGCGGATCAAGGTTGGGGGTCAAAGGTCGGGTCGGTCGAAGCGGAATATGACGGGATGATCGAGCGCATGGATGAAAGATGGACAAATTACCGTGAAAGAAGGCCTAAGCCCCAGCGACAAACATCACCACCATCCTCATCACCACCCCCTGCTTCCCCTCCTCCTCCTCCTCCTCCTCGTCAAGTCGCGGTGGAGTGTCTTGCCGATGCCAACTCAAATTCTACTCGAGCGCTGCCAGTCCCGGACGAGGAAAGAGGAGGAAAAACAAAAACAAAGTGGAGACCATTCTCGAAGTCCGCGATGTTGCGAGTTACTGATGGATGGAATTTATGAAGTTCGCCGTGATTCGAAGACGGTTTTTGTGCGATGACGTGTATGCACCTTGCTGATCCCTCCTTCTACCATCCTCATACTATCTCTTTCTTCATTTTCTTCTTCATCTTCTTCTCCTTCTACTACCTCTTCATAAATTCTATTTACATGGGCACCTTTCTCCCAGGCAGACTTAACTCCGTAGATGATGACCGTATTGTTTCCTTTGATTATAACATTTTTAAAGGATGCATGATTGTTCTATTCTTAGATTGTGTCAATGATATGTTATGCACTATTCCTCCCAGAGATTTTAAATAAAAAGTATATTTATGAATATATGTGAAATTTGAATGGGGAAACATTGCTTCATCTCAGGAATCGACCACAGTGTGCTTTTTTTCTCTTAAGAGAACATAATCTGTACACACTATTTTACTGTTTTACGGGGGCTCATACAATTACATCTCATACATTCAAGGCCATTCGTATAAGCGTTTCGATTTTGGGCAGGGACAAATCCCGAGCTTTTCTGCTACAGGAAATGTAAAAAACATCGAAGCAAAACCAAAATAAAAAGCCTGAAAACGGACGAGAATGTGGCAAAGATCTTTTTTGGGGGTGAATTTCTTGCTGCAAGAAAGTGGAAGGTCTCCCTTTAATGTCGCTCTTCGTGCATGCATCCAAACACCACGTTATGCGCACGAGTCGCAAAAAAAAAGGCGAAATGGATCAGCATACTAATATAGGGCTCTATCGGAGCTGGGAATAAAGACATTGATGGAGAACTGGTGACAGGTCTAAGCCTAACAAGATTACGGGGTATCGACTGATAGGTGAAGCGGTAATGTAGAGGAAATCACTGTGTTAGAAAGGGAGAATAGAAGGAGAGAGATCACGAAGAGAGAAGGAATGAATGAGAGAGAGGAGGAGGAGGCAGTGGTATATATATATAGAGAGAAAAGACGATACAAGTGGTGAGTGAATCAGAGACCTCGGGTTCATTGACACGGTGAACAGATTGATTTGACCTGTTTCCATATAGGTGGAGCGAACTCCATACGGTATATACCAAGCATAATGATAAAACACACTAGATACAATGTAGAACATTATGAAAATGGGGGCCGATATTAAAGTATATTTTTTTAGAGATTTGACGCTTCATGCGGCATATACTGGTAGGCCCACTTGATTATAATCAATATGTATATACACTAGAAAGCACCAGTTTACACCACATCCAGTGGTTTTATTCTTCCATATTGAACACAATCCCTTTAGCAAACACGTGTACACACAATCATGGTATTAATTTATGTCTTATTCAAACTAGCTTATATGCATTTTTTGAAATCGAAAAGGATGGTTAGATTAAAATCCGAACTGTACTTCACACAAAAGCCGAAGTAGAAAGAGTAAAATGTTGCACTGCCTTTATACACTCTAGATGTTTGAATTTAATGCACGCGTAGATTGTAATTGTTGAAACATTTCCATTCCTCCTTTCCTCAAATCTAATACCCCCCCCCAAAAAAAAAAGAAGAAGAAGAAGAAGAAGAAGAAAATAATAATAATAAAATGTATGGAACTACCACGTAAATGAAAACGGAGTGTGAAGAGGTAAATTGAGGGGCAGGCATTCTCCCTCCACTGTTACTGAATGCTACCTCTTTGGGATGACGATCGCATACTTGGCGAGATTTTCCCGCCTAGATCAAACATCGTCTGCTCTACTCAAAGACGTTCTTTCCACCCCTTTGAGACGCTATTATTGTTTGGTGAGGGGGGCAAACTCTCATAGACAAACTATTAGGAGCACTCTTCCGCATCCCCCGCTACCATCCACTTAAACGGTGGTTAATTCCCCTTCACCACCTCTTCGTGTTTGAGGCAATCCCAAGGACTCCTCCACGAAGAAAGATAGATTCATTGTTTCCAAGTTAAAACACAAAGCCTGTTCGTAAATACATTGCTGATGGCAAGACTGGTTACCATGATCAGCGCATATATACACACACACATTGATACAGGCATACACACACCCATATACACACTTTCTGCTATAACATGCATAATATAACAAGTTTGTATGTCCTGTGTTTTGTGTCTGAAGATGCCTTTTGTGTTGTGTGTATTTTACTATCAATTATCAATATACAATATGCATTTCAAATTTGGGTTGTTCCTTTAATTGGTAACCATAGAAAGATGGATGGGGTTTCTCGAGTGTCTCTTGTATTTTCAGTTTGACATTTCATCCCTGTTTCCTCAGCTCCTTTTAGGTGGCGGATCCATTCATTTATCTTTTGATTGTAACTTATATTGTATTCAAAAAGACAGGTGCGAATATATCATGTGTGACTTCTATGCGTGTATATTATCTTCTATAGCCGCATATAAAGGACAGATATATGGTACTCGCAGGTACTGTCTTGATGTGTTGTTAAAGTGTGTGCGTGCGTATGTGTGTGTGTGTGTGTGTGTGTGTGTGTGTGCGTGCGTGTGTGTGTGTGTGTGTGTGTGTGTGTGTTTGTGATCACAAACACGAAGTGTATGAAAAGTACAGTTAAGATATATGCGTTACCTTCGAATTGGGAATGTCTGCATTTCCGTATATTAAGTAGAGAAGACATGGATATGAACGCGTCCCTTCTCCTTTTAATGACCAAAAATGAATAATATAATATTATTATCATTAACTGAACCCGAAATGTCTTCTTCGTTTGCTTGAAAAACTGTCTGCAAATAGCGAACTTAATGCTGCCACATAACACACGCGTGTCATTATCATCACCAGACGGGTTCCTCAGTAACAGCAAAAATGTATCGTCTTAAAGCTATTGTAGATCAAAGAAAGTGGTTCGAACTCGGCAAACAAAAACCTTGGGCTTTTCGTTTCTCTGTAAGGACACTCCTCTTAAAACCCTAGACAAATTTGAAGAGGCTCTTTGCTCTGTTTAGACTTCAAAGGGCAGACAAGCAACGACCGGTAGCTTCAAATATCTGTGGTTTTGTTTTCTCATTCTTGTACCTTAACGTCAGATAACTCCCTGTGACTCACAGAATAACACAATGGTCCAGACAGTTGCACCATTGTAATGTATAGAAATATTATGTATTTGTCTGTTTTCCTTTGTTCAATAACAACGAATGGTGTCAAACGGAAGAAACAATTTACGTTAAAGGTATCAGACAACGAAGATCTAAAGAATGAATCTAAAGTTCCATGCACCCTTTATGAAAATTTTCTTAGCCCGTACACGACGGGTTGAGATGGTTCTTTCAGTAACATGCATTTTAAGATGGTTTCAACCGAGGAGACTTGAATTTCAGATATCAATTGTGTGTGTGTGTGTGTGTGTGTGTGTGTACAATGTTTGTGTATAATCTTGTTTGTCTTTGTATAATGATTTGTTTTGTTTTTGTGAATGTAAATTTTGTGGCATTGAACGAAATTCGAATAAAGAATTCAAAACAGTGTGTGCGCGCGCGTGTGTGTGTGGTGTGTGCATGTGTTTGTGTGTTTGGTTTTTTTTTTCTGGGTAAGGCCTGCCGCATGCAGAGAGACCAAAAATCTGACTTTATAGACAAGAACTTAAATACGCATTCTACTGCTTCGATTCGTTGGTGTTCTAAGGCCTATTGTGTGAATCCTAAATAAACAAAATACACCTAACATCTACGCAAGATAGCATAATTGAAGTGTGTGAGCCACTATAGTGTTCATCATTCGGCATTCTATTACATGTACAGTGAGAACAGTGTGGCGAGTTGGGGGAAAATGGTGCATGTCCCCATGTATGTACCATGAATACACATTAAATGACGCTGATCAACTGATAAAACACGCTGTGGTAAGTTTAACGAAAATGTATAAATGAACTGTTCTTACCGTGGAAACTGTTCTGAATTATTCGGGATCGCACTGTGTCATGTATCATGTCCCCCTTTGAGATAGGTTCGTCTGACAAGTTCGTTTGCCCTCGATCATTCTATTTTCCATTATGTCACAACTTCTGCGTATCCTTCAGTCAGTGAGTGAAGGAGGGAGAGTGTAATTTATTCATATCTTTGCGTGTGTATGCTGCGGTTTTAAATATTAATAAAGATCTAACTGTTCGAGATCCACACTCAGGTCATCACACTGTGGCATACCTTTGTCTGTGCCGCGCGATCCGAGGTGTGGGTTAGACACCGTCTCGCCTATCTCGCTCCGTCACTGTCCATCATGTTATAACCTCTTGACTTCCTTAACAGTGAATAGTGGAGGGGAAGTGTAATACATTCTCCATTCTTGTCTGAGAGTGTGCATGTCAGGGGAAGGAGAGGGTAGGAAGAGGGGGAGAACGCGAGCTATATAGGCTGCTTTAGTATGCCCCCATTGTGAAACCGAATAGGTTTATCCTGGTATTGGTTTTCGTGGATCAACATGCAAAGCCTCTGGAAAAATGCAATGTGCGACTCCTTATACATCCATCAACGTCCCGATCTCCTTTGGAAAGGTAACACCCCGGCGAAAGAAGCTGAAACATTTCTGGATACAATAACAGATGCTATCCCCTGTTTACACGGACTAAACCCAATAAAAGCACTTAATTCAAACATCTGCCTCGGTCGGCCCGAAGACCTTTGCGGATGCGCGCGCGTAAAGTCCTGCTGCTCTGTTGCCCAACCTGTAAGTCCCACCCATTGGCGCTGTTAAGCCATTGTCTGCGAGATAAGATGATTTTCAATGTTTCACACAGGGCACGTTCCATGTAGGCCTACTCGATAACTTAAACCGCAACAATTGAGTCATACATGTAGCTGACGTCAAGATTTATCTTCAGGGCGCAACTCCTCATCTTTCTTTCCTTTCCTTCTTGTTTTGAATCGTTCTTTGTTCACGCTGAACGCTCCTGGAGGTGTTTAAGTTTGTTATCCTCATTCACGGAGCTCCATGGGACTGCGCGAAGGGGACTACGTTATTTTTAAGGTCTATGATAATTAATTTTGTGAAGAACCTACATACCAGAACATACGTTGTATTGTCAAAACCTTACTTTTAAACCGACATACACCCACCCATCCACACACAACTTACACGAGAAATGAATTCATCTTATCGCCATGTTAGGAGACATTCTAAACAGTAACAGGTCAAAGAAGTAAATTTGTATTGCAACTTTCACAGTCGTTTGAACAATTACGCAACTTCATCATTGAAGGTGATTAATCTAAGGAGGGAGACGTCTCACCTCCCTGATTACTCATCTCTCTGAGAGTTAACAGAGATTGAACGTACTGACCACTTGGGAATACAAGGCACTAGTAGGCACAGACAAGTACAAATAAATAAGCGAAGACGAACCTCTCTCTTCCCCCCCCCCCACCAAAAAAAGAAGGGCTGCTGATGAAGACACAAATAAAAACACAAACACAAACACACAAGCTCCCCTGTTTTGTTTGTATCATTTTGATCTACTATATAACTAAATGAACAAAACAACAAAAACAACGACGACGACACCATCAACAATAACACCACCAACCATTCAACAGGACAAAATAGCAAAAGAATGAACATGTACAATACTCACAGTATACCGACTGGAAATTGCCGATGCGATTTTTTGTCGAATACAGAGGTCCTCTTATCATCAAACAAGTCATAATGGGTCGTGACGTCTTAACATGGATCGGCACGCGATGTTGTAATGCATTGTGACAATACCGACATTTTCCTCATTCTTTTCAAACCCAGTCGGGAAGAAGACCGAGGAAATATAACAAAGCAATGGGTAGGGAAGACTCCTTTGGAACTATAAGAAGAGAAAAGAATGCTCTCTGAGAAAGTACAGTAACTTTCACTCATATTCACAGCTTGAAATTATGAAGGCCGATGGTTTCGAGATAAAGCTCTTATTTTGATGATCATAGCATCTTGAAATGACAATGTGATGTTCTCGGGGAAATTTGCTTGGTGACAGTCTTGTCTGCTCCCTGAATTCAGTCATGTTAATTCTGATTTCTCTCCAAGTTGATAACCATGATTTTTCTCTGATTGACTCACACTCAACGATATCATTTCACACATGAGTTTGCTATTCCGTCTGCCTTTTCCATGTAGCATAACCCTGTTAC
Organism: Diadema antillarum; assembly: GCF_040938485.1. NCBI lineage: Eukaryota > Metazoa > Echinodermata > Echinoidea > Diadematoida > Diadematidae > Diadema > Diadema antillarum. The sequence goes on along the minus strand of NW_027272280.1, from coordinate 668,964 downwards.
TCTGTCTCACTATTACACAGATTCTACTTGAGAAGTATTGAAAACTTATTTGATAAAAAAAAAGACAAGAAGAGGAATACCTGAACTTGATGTATACCTTTAAGCACAAAATGTCGGTCTCCCCCATCCATGACCTCGAGTGCACCTCGAGCCGCTATGGTCCCGGGCGATTGGAGTCATCTTCGCCCTAATTGCTCCATGACATTCTGCGACAAAACGGGGCAAAACAAAATAAAACGAATAGAACAAAACGAAACAAAACGGGGCAGGGGGATATCAGATATCGTCTGTCAAATTTCGGCCAGGGGGCTTGAGTGCCATGTCGAACCCTATGACATGTTTACTCGTCCTTATTTCTGAAGACACATTCTGTAGCGCCCCGATCCGCACCCATGTCTCGAAGCACAAGCAGTGTCCCGCCTCCTGGCGGTTTTTGATCATTCCATCATAATCACGTGATAGTCATCACAGTCAAAAAGCCAGTCACCGGGGGCAACGATTTGACTGACTGTCGTCTATTTATTTTACTCCGCCCTCTTCAATTCCATTTTATTCATAGAGCTCACTGAAAAGCAGTAAATATTGATGTGGATTGGTTAATATCTGCGGTGTGACGAGAGGGTAACGGTCTTTGAAAAGAATCGGAGAAAAAAGACTCGATGCAATAACAAATCGCATACAGACAATTAATGAGATAATGGGTTCATGATTCGTAACTATTTAGAACGTTTGCAAACCGTTAGAGATGGATGATAATGGAAATATTATGCTGATGTTCACGTTTGCTGATTGGTTAGATATCCTAGGAAGTTATTCCTCATGTTTAACTTAGCAATTAAGCTGACAAAGTCTCGTCGGATGCAATGAATGTATGATGATCATGATTACAGATCAGATTTGTCTGTACCACTAAGGCATCGGGAATGCTCGCCGCAAAGTCGTCGCTATTGTGCTGTTACACGACATCTGCTGACTCTCGCTGGAAGCCAAACCTCACACCCAACCCCTAACATAACAAATCAATCGTATGAAGTGAAGAACTTACATAGTTACTTCTCAATTCCTACGCGTGTATCTCCAAGGATACGGGGTAAGGATTCCCAGATAATACCGGTAATTATTTGTCAATTTGTAACATAAGTCCCTATCAGATGCGATCATCCAGCACGCCTGGATCTTTCCTGAAACTAAGACTATTGTCGAACCTAGCTCGGGGACAGGGATGACTTGAGTGACATCGTCGAGAGTAAGACAATACCATGATTAAATGGGGTAGGACAATCGTCGGGGAAAACAACTTAGGCCGCCAGCGCTAGTCGGCGGAGAGCGCATAGAATGTGTTGCGTCTGTGACTCACATATAGCATTGCTTAAAAAAAATGAAAGAGCCCATGTGTGTGTGTGTGTGTGTGTGTGCTTTTTTCCCCCAGATTTGTTTTAAAGGATCACAATATATGAAATTCACTTCGACAGTGATCAAGTAGATATCATGGCGTCCAACAGGGTCCCTCAACATAAGATCTTTCCTTCTTTCCTTTTTTTTTCAATTACAATAACGAAACAAAGCAAATCGCGCGCTTTTATGTTTTTGTTTTAGGGTTTTTTTATACATATGACAAAAGGAAACGCTTAAAATCGAAGGTTGAAATCCTCCCAGACGCTTATGATCTGTGTCCTTGGACTAAATATTCATCCTTTGTGTCTTGTCTGACCCAAGTGTAAATAAAATGGGTACCTGACAATGCTTAGGTAATGATAATGGCGAGGCCCATCTATACTGGAAAATCAGCGCTAATCATGAAGAGGCTGCACTTGCCCTGGTATAGTGAAGGCGTAAGTTTATTAGCATTTCTGATTTATTCATAGTCACTCTCACTCCCAACATAATTCTATATGCATGGGGCTGAGAATAGTTCTATCAGTTTTATATGAGTCCCCGGATGCCTATACAAAATGCGCACTATTCATCTGTAATTCATTTATCAAGTTGGTGAGGGTGTGAATACTTGAAGGGACTTTAAGACCTTGATAAAGAGTAAAGTTATTTTCGAATTGTTGATTATTGTTTTTTTACTCTAACGTACAACACATGCGTTTATAGACACGCGTGATCCCCAACACACACTGTTACAAGTGCATACTATAAATAAACGCAACCATTAAAAAAAATAATAATAATTTAGAAAACAACATTGTTGTGCAATGCTGTACGATCGAGTCGACAAATGATTTTACGCAGCAAGAAAAGCAAAAGGCAGTTTGAGTATTTAAAAAAAAATGCAAACAAAAAATTACTCAGTTTGAAAATGAGAAGAGTTCCATTGGCGTATCTGCTGACCATCATGCAAACGCTGTGCCTAAACAAATTCTATTTACTTTAGATTTTGTGCAATTAACAAATCACACTGAAAAGAATTAAGTTAACAGTCACCTGTGATTAGTCACAATCTTTCATGCAACAGGGTTTCGAGGCAACAGCCTAAATAAAGATCATGCATGAAACTTGATTCTCTGCAGTCATTCAATTCAATTCAATTCAATCTTTATTTCCGATTCAATATATAATATACAAAATATATGTGAATATGAGCAAATTGTACAAAAAGTGAGTTTAAAAACAATGGAAACGACAACAAAACAAAGCGAGATTATGATAAAGACAAAAGAACAAAAAAAAAAAAACACATCGGGAAAACAGATATCACAGGTACATAGAAAACAGAAACTCATTAACATTATGTGTTTGGTTGACCGGAAAATGGTATGCGCGTAGAAAGCCAGAATAGGCTTGTTATGTTGCACATACTCCGCGTTATAATCATTTGAAAATTACTTTTAAAAAAAAATCAAATTAATCATAACAAAAAAGAGAAAAACATTAAACACCATCATACAAATAGAAGAAAGACCAATGCATCCATACATAATAATCCAATCAATACTTACTAATCAATAACTTCTTGTACTGCCTTTTGAACATATTATTATATTGCTATCATAATGTTCTTCATGTAGTCATCTAAAATACAGCGCCGCTTGCGTTCGTCATGGAAAAAGCAAAAACGCAAAAGAAAAAAAAAAGTCACGTGATAGATCGCGTCTTGATTTCAACCTGTCCCGCGGCGGAACTGAATTGAGGACAGGGGTGTGAGAAAAGAGAATTGTGTTTTGGCGCCTTATTTCGACTTCCTCCTCACTCTCCAAATGCTAATGGCAAAGTGTGTTGTCTGCAAACCCCGAGACTGATGTTGTTAAAGTCATTATAATCTTGGCTCCATGCGACTATTAGGGCATTTTAGAACTTCAAGAACAGGAGGGCATGATTAACCCGTAACCAGATTTTTTTTCTTAATCTCTCTCCCTTTCTCTATTACATAGATGGATTCTATCCATACATTCACCGAATTCATCTGATGTGAAAGTGAAATCTGAGCTTTGCCACTATTCAGAGCTCAAGGGCGGTATCAAGAAAGTAGAAAATACTCGCAAATTCCTTGTGGCCCAGATCCGCCTGCAGTAAAAGAATGTCCGGGTCAAATTGAGCCCAAAGGATCTGCTCGTGTCGGACCCGATACCGGGTCGAAATTGACCCGGCATTTGGTAAACTTGACAATTGTAATCTATCGAAAATTGATTCAAATTGGCCCAATTTGCAGTAATTTTCGACCCAGAAAAGGGTGAAGACCCCGTAGCTTAGAATCACTTTGACCTTGGATTCTTTTTTTAAAGACTATACGTATCATCCGTGATTTAAACTACGGGCTTCTCCCCCCTCCCACATCGATACGGCAACGTCGTCTACTGAATTATCCAAAGGCCTTCAGAGACAATCTCTCCATAGGTTCACCTGATTCATTGATGCAGAAGCATTCAGGGGCCCTTTGCATCAATAAATAAACAGGAGATTAGGCCGAGAATGGGAGACGAGGGCGTGGCTTACACACTTTCTTTAAGTAACGAAGCTCCCTCCATCTTCTCTTCCCAACTCCCTGATCTTCCTATTAAAGAACAAAAGAAAACCCTCCCTTGATTAGAAATTGTACCAACGGAGAAACAGGGATGTGTGGAGAAACCAAACTGCGGTCGTAGAATTAGGGTGCTGATAATGATTATCATGCTAATGATTCTTTCTAATTTGTCCTGTCTATACAGTCTTTGTTTCCTATATATATATATATATATATATATATATATATTATATATAGTGCATGAGGCTGAATGCACTATAACAATATAAGCACCGACAAATTCTGAATTTGCCCCGAAGGCCAGTTATATTCAATGAGGCCGCAGGCCGAATTGAATATAATTGCCTGAGGGCAAATTCAGAGTTTGGAGGTGCTTGGTACTTGTTATAGTGCAATAAGATGTCATGCACTATGTGTTATATAAAATAGCATGCATACCCAGGCAAGATAGATTGAAAAAATACGAAAGCCTAGATCATTTAAGACTCTACACGTGTCTAGACAAGCAATAATACCAGTTTCTTTGAACCTGTGTAGACAAAATCCTGAAGATCCAAATTCAACTATAACACTAGAGTCTAGGGTCTACGTGGTTTTCTAGGCCCTGCGATAGGTTAGGTCTAACTGTTAGGGGCCCTGGCCTAACGTTACTAGATCTACGTCACTTTACGAGCGACAGAGCTAACGTTAGTTAACACTTGACCCTACAATAGGTCTACCATGGATCTAACAGTAACACGTTAGACGCCCTACTTACTGCACTGTGGGTCCAGGACCAAGACTAGATGATGTTTTGTAGGGTTAGGGATCTACTGGATTTAAACACAAGGCTCGTGCCAGGCATCATTGAAGTCACCATTGCTGCACATGTGGATTCCGAGAGTGTGTTGTAAATGTCGTAGTAAAAGTTCATAGCGTAGCGTGATCAAAGAGCGCTTAGCGTATACCGCACGTAGCCTACACACGCTGCCCATTTCCACGGCGCACTTGTACTTCCGCGTAGAATGTACGGAGAAAGCGGCACAAATCTTGGGTGGACTTGCTTAATATCCGTCGGATTGATTCCTTGTTCAGAACAGTAGGAGTCCAAAATTCGTATTTGATGGCATCCTTGCGTCCTTACTGTCTAAGATACTGTTTAAATAGATCAGTCTCTGTAAAAGTAGCGAACCTGTTCATTTCAGCTTCCATGTTTAAATCTACCGCTGAAAGTCCAGTCCCACACAGAAAAGTTGCTGGCATAGCCAGCGAGAATTGAGAATAGCGATAATATCGAGCAAAGCATATCGCGGTTGTGGCGCAATCGCGTCTATAAGGTGCGGGATTCAGTACTCGATGATTCAAATGAGGGGGCAAAAACCGATATCAAATCGATAGTGGGTTATCGTTTGCAATCGTTATATTTTGCGTGCACTATTATACAAATGATGCACAGGATAGAGTGCGTTAGTGTAGGCGTATAGTGCACTCGAGGGTATTTACAATTGTGAAACATGCACTACATTGTAAATACCCGAGAGTGAGCTACGCCTCCACTAACGCCACGAAATAATCCTGTGCATCATTTGTTTTATAAAATGGGTCGAAAATTCGAAAACTAACAGCATTTTTCAGCGTTTTTCACGTACCTTTGTGGGTCAAGACGTCCGAAGATGTTCGTAACAAACATTTACGCACGTCGCACTCGGAAATCCCGCACATACAGTATAAGTATGATGGGGGGTTGGGTTTCCGGACACTTAAGTTCCCGCATGAAAACTTACTTATTTTACATAGAATATGCACCCTTTACCTTAAAGACTTGATATAGACTCCTCATATAGGCCTACTAGACAACATACTCTGAAAACGGCGTGAGAATTAACCTGCTAAATCGTTGGATTTGCCCTTCAAAGTGACTCCATGTACGCGTCCGGTCCCACAACGCTTGGTCTACTGTACTGTACAAAGTGTATGTAAGTAGAGTATACGTACGCCACACATGTTACTACAGTATGCACAAGGGAAGAAAGGCCGGCCGGCCGGCAGCCCGAACTAGAAGTTGTTTACAGCTAGGATTGACAGCGCGTATGCATGGAATTCAAAGGAGCCGCCGCGCGCACAGACGATCGGCAATAGGATTTAACACGCAGTGCAATGGGACTAGAATAAAGGAAGCACACGTGACTCATTTCAGCGCTTCCTATTGGCTACATTCTTGAACCCATTTTATAAAACTTTTGTCATGCACTGCCGGCCTGTATCATAAGAATGTATGCTATTTTATATATATATATATATATATATATATATATATATGTGTGTGTGTGTGTGTGTGTGTGTGTATGTATGTTTAAAAAAAAGAAGGTGATTCAGGAGCACAAGTTTTTTTGTGTAATGAGGCAGATATAGATTGGCTTGATTAGTTTGCTCAAGATAGCTTTTTCTGAGAGTCATGCAGAATTTCATGCCATTTCTCTTATACATGGTATGATTTGAAGAAAAAAATCCAAAATATATTCTTCTGTATGTTGAAAAAAAAAATGATTTAGCAGCACAAGAGAAAAGATTACAGCTGCTTATTTTTGTTCATATTAATTTCGTTGTTAACATGGACTTGATATTCAATGAAATTCAAATAAAGAATATTATAAAACAAAAAGTGTGTGTTTGTCTGTGTGTGCGTGAGCGTGTTTGTGTGTCCTTCTGTGTCTTCTACACTTATGTTGCTTTCTGCAGTACTTCCTGGATGGTCCACACCATCTTTGCAAGTCTGTCCTTCACGTGGACCTCTCATTTCCAATAACACGATGATTTTTATGAAATTCTTCTTGTAATCATTGTATTTGAAAGAATTCAAGTGATATTCGAAATCTGAATTGAATTGTTGATGGTCGGTTTCAAATATGACATTTTTATTCGAGAATGATCGTGACAAGATCTAACATAAAAATGAGGAGCATAATTAGTTACAAACCTCTCAAAATTAATATCGTCTTATACTATAGGAAGCTGATACGTTACACGACAACGAACAAGGTTTGCTGGGTAGGAAATATGCTGTAGCCAGATGCCGATTATTTTAATCAGCTCTGCGTCCATGTATCTATAATAATTCATCAGCGTTCGCATTACGTCATGAAACATTGAGATGTCCCATCTTTTTTGAAACAACAAAGAAAACAGAAGCAAAAGTAAAAACATAAAAGTGCATTAACACCGATGAAGTGCAGTCAGCGGATCAATAACTTATCAGTCCATCGTCGCTGATCTATAGACTAAGAAACCGAATCCTCCTCCGGTCATGAATATGCATTATAATGACGTCATTTATTATTTGTAGTAATGACATTGACAATAAAGATTGTCTCGCGGGGACAGAGGATGGTATCATTTCTTCGTGTACCCTTTATCAACTAAAACAGTTTACTTCTCTTTTCTCATTTAAGGCACATCTAAAAGAGTAAACTGATTGTCGAACTGTACACAGCCGATACTGATGTCCTTGATGAGATTTTTTTTTTCAAGTTTTGGGCACTCCTCAACAAGATAGAAATATTTACCGATTTGAGACATCCGTTCTTCTCCTTTTTTCATGATTGTAAAAGGGCAGCTAAATTTAACACAAAAACATGCATGTTCAGAATTCACACCGTCACACTTGCACTATTAGATACTCTTTTACAAGAGGTCAAGTAAAGGATACAACGACTTCATCTAATCACACACCCAAAAATATACCTGCACGCAAACGTAAGCAAGAAACTACACGATCCCACAGTTTGTCGCCTTTCCCTCTTAGGAATATGTATACCGTATAACAATTTGATTGCATTAGTAAAGTTATAACGTGGATGTATCAGATGGGGATCAAGCAAAGTCAAGCTCTGCTTATGATGACGGTCTCCTGTATTGTTTTTATTTTCTTCCCTTGTTTACGTATTCTATAATTATGAAATGCAATGTCGCTTTTTTCCTGTTTATTTTGTTATAGGAACAGTGGTGTATTGCGGAACTGACAACGCCCACATTTGTTTGTTATGTTTTTAAAAATTCTTTCATTACATTCTGTATACACCTACATTTGTTACTGTACTTTGAAAAAGAAAGAAAAACAGTAATCTAACCAAATCAAATTAAATCAAATCATGGGAATGAAGATAAAAGAGCGCCAGTGAAAGTGTGGGATTTATGTCTGTAAAGAATATGCTTTGATAAAAACTCAAAGAAGATAAGATATTGCCTGTATGATTTTTCGTTTTTTGGGAGGTTCTTTGTTTCTGTGTATCGCATCTTTCAATCATATAGGAATTCAGATAATCATTCCCAGCAAACGTGATTGTAATCAATTATATGAATGACTGAATACACAATATTGTCGGGTACACAACGTTGACACAGAATGAGATTCCTCTTGAATAGACGGACCGACTGTTTTGAGCAGTATTAAGCCCACTATTATATGTATATTTAGTTTCCAGTCCGTAGAATATCTTTGAAGTTTGCTATTTTTCAGGTGTAATAAACCAGGAACATAAACAAGAAATATAAAACAGAGAGTCTGAGTGAACGTGCACAAAAAAATAGTAAAGAACTCACAATCATGAATGGAATAAGACAAGTGCAAATATTCAGCCTTCCAATACACTTCATGAATATATTATTTCGCATTGCTCTTAGCAATGAAAAATAGGAAACCGCAAAGAAGCGTATGCATTTTAGAATACACAAGATTCTTTTACAAAATGTTGGAAAACCGTATATTCTTCCCTATACGTGGCTGCCAAATACAGACGCATAATCCGATAAGAGAATAATGGAAGCTCGCGGATTAAAGTGAGACATATTTTGTCATCACCATCTCCCGTTCTAACTGCATTTACCCAATACCACAAAGAGCTTGTCGGAATGAATACTAAACAACGCGTCATCCGCGTTCTCTCTAAAGTCTGCAGTCATTGACTGCGCAGTCAATTTGCTGCACGATATATAGGATAAGATTTCAAACAATACGCGGAAAAAAAATGTGGCAATAAAAGTGCAGGCTTCTCCCAATTCCCCATCACCCCACCCCACCCCGCCGTTGTCCTTGTGCATCTCTCAGTTTTGTAGGGTTCAACTGGGATTCGGATTTCGTTCATTTCCAGCGCATTAACGAGTGACATTCACTCTTGTTCCTCTCTGCCGCCCCAACCAAAAGAGCAGAGGAAAGCAAAAAAGAAAAAAAAAGTCATCCCAGGCCTCTCCGGGAGATGAGGGTTGGATGCGGGCCCTGACACCTTGGAGTGGCAATTTCCACGGGGTGATGATGAGTGGTATCGGGTTGCCATGGCGACGATGCACCCCAAGATGAGAACGTGAAGAATGAGATGTTGCAGGTGGAAACTATAATGATATAAGGTTGAGGCCATATGGAGAGAGGAGGCATATAGAGAAATACACAGAATTGATGGAGAAGAGAATAAGACGGGGTGAGGGAGAGATGAAAATATGAATAGAGAGAGGGGGAGGAATCTAAGGAGAATGAGAAATATAAACTCTGTGTCTACACCTTTGTATGTGTGTAAAAAGATGAGGAAAGAATCTCATATGAACTTCTTTACTTACAAATTATATTGATGTGTCTTCAAATTGTTGGACAGATACATTTTAATGTGGGACGTTACTGTCTCATACAAACGTTTTCAATTATTGACGTTCATCCACAACAGCTTCAACGATTTAATATTATTGAGGAGAAACAAGATCAAACTTGTGTCTGGTCTATACTCAACACATTTCTCCTGTTCAGCCGGGTTGCTAGAAGGAATCGGAATTTGTTTTGTTTCTTGCTTACCTCTCATGATGTAAACACGCACACACACACACACACACACACACGCACACACACACACGACACTCTTCGCTTGTATACACACACGCAGACAGTGATGCGTGCACACAAACACAAACACATATACACACAAACAAACAAAGAAAAATACCTCCTGTCACTTGTACTTCTTTTCCCCATCATTTAGGTCACGGGCAGGCCAGAAGAGTGCAGTGACAGTGGGAATGTTGTCAATACCCCCCCCCCCCCCCCCCCATCCCATCACCAAGTTGCTGAAGGAAAAAAAAAAGTGGAAAAGGGGAAAACCATCAGAAACGTAGATGTACATTGCGTGTGCATGCGCTGGGCGTATTATGTGCTAACAGCCTCGAATGATGAGATTTGTAACTTCTCAGTGATCGCGCTATCTGGGCTACAACGTCATACACGAATAATATGCTGTAGGCCCCCGAGTCGTCAGAACGCGTAAAGAGGCGAAGCTATGGTGCGGAATGGAAAGGGAGGGAGTGGAAGGGAGAGGGGAGGAGGAGGAAGATGAGGAGGAGGAGGAGGAGGAGGAAGAGGAGGATGCAAAAGGACAACAAACAAGAAGGATGATATCAATATGGAATTCAGAGGAGAAGGAAGAAGGAGACAAATAAAGACAAAGGAGGAGAAAGGGTGGACCCAGCAGAGGGCTGATGGAAGGAAGCGTATGAAAAGACAGGGAAATGGATAGGAAAAGAACAAGAGGAGAAAGAGTATGATATAGGACAAAAGGGACATATTTAGATGGATGAAAAGGAGGTGCTGTTGCAAACTATAGAGGAATAGGAGTGGGGTTACAGAAAGAGGAGGAGGAGGGGAGTTGGAGAAGAATTATGATGCACAAGAGAAAAAGGGAGAGGTGATGGTGGTGGTTGTGGATGAGGAAGATGAAAGATGAGAGCCAGGAGAGACTTGTGACCAGGATAAACATGAAGATGATGAGGTAGAAAAGGGAAGACTACGAAAAATATCGAACTACAGAGAAGGAAGACCAAAGATTGAAGGGGAGAAAAAATATATTAAAAGGAGAGGAAGAGTAAGAATATAAAACTGAAATGAGAACAAGGAGGGGCAAAGAAAGTTACTAACTTGATAAAGATGTACACAGTTTTTAGTTATTCATATCAATTCACCACTCGTTCTGCAGTTCCAGCTTTTCTTTTGGTTCAGTGAATAACCCATCTCACTCCGTCACCGAATGAGTTTCTCTTTTTTTTTTTCTTCTTCTTCCGGAGAGGAAGATAAGTTAGTTGTAAAGTGCATTTATCAGAACAGAATCAATGAATGGGGGAATGGGTGGGAGAAAGAGAACGAAGGAGTTCGATCAAGTATGTTATAACATGAATGCTTGGACGCAGCATTTGGAAATGAATCGAATCAACCCCTCCGTCGCCACATGTCCTTAGTCCTTCAGATGGAGGGAAAAAGGAAAGGAAGATGGATCGGAGTAAAAGAGCGGGGAACTGACAAATACAATTTGCCTCACTTCAGCCAGCCCAACTTCGACGCTAGGGAGGGACACTCGTTAGTCGAATAGGCGACGTCTGAATTGAATAGATTGATTGTTTGTGTTCGCCTTTTAGCGTCCTGTAAGTGTTCTCTACATGTTCGAGTTCGAACGGTTGATGACGCGGCTAACGTAACCGAGAATTGACGGTTAATGCATAGTGACGGCTCTCAAAAGTACAACGTACTTATGTGACGGAATGTGAAGAATAAAAAAAAAGAACAAAACTTGCACACTGTACACATCAGGTCAGGAAGCGAAATGAAACATTCATTGCGTATGTCAGTCCAGTTCTGCCGTATGAATTTCCTCGTCTTCAGCAATGGGTCGCGCCATGTCGCTGAAACTGCGAACCCAACCGGAGTGACGAGAGAGCTCGGGGAACCCGCCGCAAAACCGTCCGGGTTGACATGATCCCACTGGATTTACAGCCAAGCTGTGACTGAAACTTCACGAGTGGCCTCTTGAATAAATGAACACATCAAATTAAAGAAAGAGAGGGAGAGAAGGGGAAGGGGTGAGATGCAAGATGGAACTAACGGACGATGGGAAGAAAGATGAAGCAGGCAACTGTACGGGGAAAGCTATGCGTTGGAAGTCTGGTGATGCGGTTACATTTCATTATTCCGAAGGTTCGTAGTTCCGAAAATGAAACGAGGTTCGTTATTCCGAACAAGTTACATGAGTACGCTTCTTTTTTCCCTCTCTCTCTCTCTCTCTCTCTCTCTCATTTTCGGATCAACAAACCTTCGAAATAGGCCACAAAATTAATGTTAGGAATAACGAACCCTATTTCATTTTCGGATTAACGAACATCTAGGTATAGGTATACGATATTTGTGTGTTTCCGAATAACGAACCTTCGGAATAACGAACGTCGCTCTGGTGATACAGTGGAGAGTGCTCAGGACTCTAAAACACGAATTTCCGAGTTCGAACCCTGTCTGGTGCGTAGGCATACATGCTCTGAAGAGGCTTCTGCCCTCCGTGTCCAGCTTGTCCCAATAAACGGGAAGTAGGAATGGGGGAGAATATCTGAAAATGCTCGCGTGATGCTGCCGGAATGTATATTCAAGAAAAATGATGATATCAACACTGATGAAGATAATCTGGGCAAAAAGGAGTGTGTATATCGTTTGAAATGACTGATAAGGCTGTATGTACTTCTCTAATCACGGGGATTTGTGCAAAATGCCAAATGGAATGGCTAAAGCCCTTACAGCTTCGAGACTCGAAACCCACACCTTCATATGATTTTCACTTTTTTTCCCTCTAAATGTCTAGTTTTAGACAGAGCACAATTGGATGAGCTTAGAGCATGTAGAGTGAATGTAGAGTAATTTCATGTAATTAAATGTATGAATAAGTGTCACTATAAAGTATCACTATGTGGCTATTATGATATATTACTCGTATATCGCAATGTCACTTACAAATAATATAGTGATGATATGATAATTAAGTACCTAGAGTAGCGTCTTCAATCTTAACCCTGCTCTTCCAGAGGGCCCTGCTATTATCATTACCCCAACGTTGCCAGATACCCATTTTAACCTCTGGGCCGAGAAGGATGCCGTGGGTAAAAACATCTTGTCCGATAGGACGTAAGCACTCAGCAGTTAGACTCGAACTCGGGACCTCCGTGTCAACGTCAATAGTCTTATCCACTATACCATTGTAGCATGCTCCCACAAAATAGTCTATCACTCTCTATCAAATCTATCTTTTTGACTTTCAGTTTTCTGAGGCACATGACATGTTTTTGCTTGGGGGGAAACTGGATGAAACATTTGCTTGTTATACGGTGATGTATGCTTTTTGGTTTTGTCGTTTGTCGAACCTAATCAGTATCGCTAAGTAAATCGTAAACGCGTACTGACAGTGGTTGCCCGAGTTCAAAAGAATCGGTTTGCACTCGTCGCAGATCATACAGACGATCAGATGACATGATCAGGAATTAAAATGAACGCGTAATGTCCTGAAGGGTCAAATGATATTAGATAGATTCATGTTGTTGTTTTCCTGGTTGCCAGAAATGCTAAAATGGAAAATATCATTTTGCGCACGCCGGTTAATTCCTAAGGACCGATCTGAGCATTACGCGAAGTGTGATGTTTTGTGTGAAACATTCGCCGGCACGCACTCAAGCAGCGTTTCGTTGTCAACCGTTTGAATTCGTGGACGTCTCCCCTCGCAGTCTGATGTTTCAAAATGACGCACGCTCGTCCCCTCGAGAAAAGTGCACATCCACTCAAAGTATGAAAGAAAGGAGTGTAAAGACGTTTTTTTCCTCCCACACGACTTTTCTTGTTCCCAAATGACTATTACTGTATGTTATTTCTTGCCGTCTTGGCTGTAGTGTGCTACTCGGTGTGAGACTAAAAACACTGATGAGTTAGCTCTGAGTATTTTCAGTTGTCAAACAATATGCATTTCTCCATTTCAGTGTGTTTCTACTGTTTCGACACCGCCATTTTGCCCAACAATCAAACGACCACATGCAGTGTCATCATAGGCGTACCCAGGATTTTTTAGAGGGGGGTGTTCAGTGGCGTACCGTGGGTCAAGACATTGGGGGGGGGGCGCACCTCATGGAAGCAACATCAGAATTGCATAACTGTACAATTAAATGCGAGCGAGCGGAGCGAGCGAGCTTGAAAATTTTGACATTTTTGACAGTCCCCAAACTGCCGTTTGTAGCTATATACAGCTGTATAATAATGTATGTATGTATATATATATATTTGCTTTGGAAATTAAGGTGGTTGCACCGGGTGCAACTGCTGGCAGTTGCTGGCAGTAACATCAGGAGAATGGCATGACGATTAAATGCGAGCGAGCGAAGCGAGCTAGCTTGAAAATTTTGACATTTTAAGTCCCCAAACTGCCGTTGGCAGCTATATTTTTTCGCTTTAGAAATTAAGGGGAGGGGGCGCACCGGGCGCAACTGCTGGTAATTACTGACAGCAACATCAGGAGAACTGCATAACGATTAAATGCGAGCGAGCGAAGCGAGCGAGCTTGAAAATTTTGACATTTTACAGTCCCAAAACTGCCATTTGTATTAGCTATATTTTTCGCCTTAGAAATTAAGGGGAGGGGGCGCACCGGGCGCAACTGCTGGCAATTACTGACAGCAACATCAGGAGAATTGCATAACGATAAAATGTGAGCGAGCTTGAAAATGTTGACATTTTACAGTCCACACACTGCCGTTTGTAGCTATATTTTTTCGCTTTAGAAATCAAGGGGAGGGGGCGCACCGGGCGCAACTGCTGGTAATTACTGACAGCAACATCAGGAGAATTGCATAACGATTAAATGCGAGCGAGCGAAGCGAGCGAGCTTGAAAATTTTGACATTTTAAGTCCCCAAACTGCCGTAATATATGTATATATATTTGCTTTGGAAATTAAGGGGGTTGCACCGGGTGCAATTGCTGGCAGTTGCTGGCAGTAGCATCAGGAGAATGGCATAACGATTAAATGCGAGCGAGCGAAGCGAGCGAGGCTGAAAATTTTGACATTTTAAGTCCCCAAACTGCCGTAATATATGTATATATATTTGCTTTGGAAATTAAGGGGGTTGCACCGGGTGCAACTGCTGGCAGTTGCTGGCAGTAGCATCAGGAGAATGGCATAACGATTAAATGCGAGCGAGCGAAGCGAGCGAGGCTGAAAATTTTGACATTTTAAGTCCCCAAACTGCCGTTGGCAGCTATATTTTTTCGCTTTAGAAATTAAGGGGAGGGGGCGCACCGGGCGCAACTGCTGGTAATTACTGACAGCAACATCAGGAGAATTGCATAACGATTAAATGCGAGCGAGCGAAGCGAACGAGCTTGAAAATTTTGACATTAATACAGTCCCAAAACTGCCGTTTGTAGCTATATTTTTTCGCCTTAGTAATTAAGGGGAGGGGGCGCACCGGGCGCAACTGCTGGTAATTACTGATAGCAACATCAGGAGAATGGCATAACGATTAAATGCAAGCGAGCGAAGCGAGCGAGCTTGAAAATTTAGACATTTTACAGTCCCAAAACTGCCGTTTGTAGCTATATTTTTTCGCTTTGGAAATTAAGGGGAGGGGGCGCACCGGGCACAACTGCTGGCAATTACTGACAGCAACATCAGGAGAATTGCATAACGATTAAATGCGAGCGAGCGAAGCGAGCGAGCTTGAAAATTTTGACATTTTAAGTCCCCAAATTGCCGTAATATATGTATATATATTTGCTTTGGAAATTAAGGGGGTTGCACCGGGTGCAACTGCTGGCAGTTGCTGGCAGTAGCATCAGGAGAATGGCATAACGATTAAATGCGAGCGAGCGAAGCGAGCGAGGCTGAAAATTTTGACATTTTAAGTCCCCAAACTGCCGTTGGCAGCTATATTTTTTCGCTTTAGAAATTAAGGGGAGGGGGCGCACCGGGCGCAACTGCTGGTAATTACTGACAGCAACATCAGGAGAATTGCATAACGATTAAATGCGAGCGAGCGAAGCGAACGAGCTTGAAAATTTTGACATTAATACAGTCCCAAAACTGCCGTTTGTAGCTATATTTTTTCGCCTTAGTAATTAAGGGGAGGGGGCGCACCGGGCGCAACTGCTGGTAATTACTGATAGCAACATCAGGAGAATGGCATAACGATTAAATGCAAGCGAGCGAAGCGAGCGAGCTTGAAAATTTAGACATTTTACAGTCCCAAAACTGCCGTTTGTAGCTATATTTTTTCGCTTTGGAAATTAAGGGGAGGGGGCGCACCGGGCACAACTGCTGGCAATTACTGACAGCAACATCAGGAGAATTGCATAACGATTAAATGCGAGCGAGCGAAGCGAGCGAGCTTGAAAATTTTGACATTTTACAGTCCCAAAACTGCCGTTTGTAGCTATATTTTTTCACTTTGGAAATTCGGGGGGGGGGGGCGCACCGGGCGCAACTGCTGGCAATTACTGGCAGTAACATCAGGAGAATTGCATAACGATTAAATGCGAGCGAGCGAAGCGAGCGAGCTTGAAAATTTTGACATTTTACAGTCCCCAAACTGCCGTTTGTAGCTATATTTTTTCGCTTTGGAAATTCGGGGGGGGGGGGGGCGCACCGGGCGCAACTGCTGGCAATTACTGGCAGTAACATGCAGGAGAATGGCATATAACGGTTAAATGCGAGCGAGCGAAGCGAGCGAGCTTAAAAATTTTGACATTTTACCGTCCAAAAACTGTCGTTTGTAGCTACATGTATATTTTTTTCGCATTGGAGGGAGGGGGCGCCCGGTGCGCCCCCTGGATCCGCCACTGGTAGTCAAGGGTGTCGGTTTATGTTCATGATTGGGGGAGGTATGACCAGCGAGGGGGCGTCGAAGTGACCAAGCGGGAGAAGGATGTCCAAAATCTGCACTTTATATAGAGCATCCCCTAATTTGTTTGTGTTTGTGAGTGTGTGTGTTTCATATAGATGGAAAAGTTAGGAAATAGCAAGTCTTATTATTGGCAATGCAAGGCATTTTGATATAGACTAGTATGTAAAGCAACACTGCAAAATGATCAAGCTTTGATAGCAATTTTTAATGTGTACAACCTATCAAACATTGCGCAACGTTGCAGCGACTCTTTTTGCCATTCCGATATTCTGAGTACACTGCGCACATCCTGCTTGTATTCAAAATGCCAACCAGGAATCACGCTGAATCACAATCTTTTGTCGTCTCCGGGCTTTTTGAACAATGTTATACCTCTTTAATTATATGGTTAGAAAAATATATATACCTTAGAAAAATATCTTTTTTTCTTGATCATCGTTTCATGTCGATTTCAAAAGCAGTTTACTAACCCTTGAATTACCATTTTCGTAGGTTTTTTTTCTTTCTTTTTTCTTTTTTTTCATTTTTTTTTAATCAGCGGATGGGGGGGGGGGGGGGGGGGGGCACGTGCCCCCCCCCCCCCCATGCCCCCGTAGTTACGCCACTGTTCCTAGACCTAGATATCTAATGAATTTTAGGCGCAATAAAGTCATCCAACCACAATTTGTAGACTCACACTCAGTTATCTTTCAGTTTTAACTTTCAGTCATTGAAAAAATTCATATCTACAATTACTAAAGATTACCAAGTCCATGTGCTATTACTAATTACATTGAGTAGCAAGTAACTTGCTACTCCCAGAGCTTCCAGAGCTTGCTGCTTCCAGTAGGCTACTATACTGACTGTATCTTGGTAGTCAGTGGCGTATCTAGGGAAAACGGCGCCCGTGACAAGCGCGAAAATTGCGCCCCTAATTTCTGAAAAAGTGTTCAACCCCAACCCCATCCCGGTAAGGTCTTTAAAAAAGTCCTCATGATATGCTTTTTGAAGCACTTTAGAGGGGTCTTTTGAGGGTGATTTAAATGTATAAATAGGCAACCCTAAATTTTGATATATTTTGGCGAGCGAGCGCAGCAAGCGAGCCGAAAATCTTTATATTTCAGCTTTATACATAACATGGAATTCTTGTCATTTTTGGCTATTAAATCTTCGAATTACAATTCTAATCATAGTGACGGTCTTATAGATAACGATTTGTACCAACAGTGTCCAACCCCATCCCGGTAGGGACTAAAAAAAAGTCCACATGATGTGCTTTTTAAAGCACTTATAGAAGGGGTCTTTTGAGGGTGTTTTAAATGTAATAGATATTGAAGAATTTTGGCGAGCGAGTGCAGCGAGCGAGCCGAAAATTTTTGTATTTCAGCTTACAAAACATGGAATTCTTGTCATTTTTGGTTATTAAATCTTCGAATGACAATTCTAATCAAGATATAGTGACGGTCTTATAGATAACGATTTATACAAACAGTGTTCAACCCCAATCCCATCCCGGTAGGGACTTTAAAAAAGTCCACTTGATATGCTTTTTCGAGCACTTAAAAGGTTTTTTTGAGGGTGATATAAAATCTGATAAATTTTGATAAATTTTGGCGAGCGAGCGCAGCGAGCGAGCCGACAATTTTTGTATTTCACCTTACAAAACATGGAATTCTTATCAATTTTTGGTTATTAAATCTTACAATTCTAATCAAGATATAGTGACGGCTTCATAGATAACGATTTATGCCAACAAACCAAGGACTTTGAAAAATACTCTGAATTACTACGAGTGAGTGAGCCGAAATTTTTATATTTCCACGTCATCATTACGTTTTGTTCTTCTTATTTTTTTTTGATAAATTTTTAGTGAGCGGGCGCAGCGAGCGAGACGAAAATTTTTATATTTCAGCGTTACAAAACATGGAATTCATGGAATTCATGTTTTGTTTTTATCTTGTTTGATTTGGTTTTCTGTTTGCGCGTCAGCTTCGCGCGCGGTGCAGTAACGTAGTATTAATACGTACTGTACACGAGTTCTTTAGTGCGTATGATATTATGTAACTCCATAATGTATCATCATCCACACAAACATTAAAACAAGGAAGAGAGAGAGAGAGAGAGAGAGAAAATGAACGCAAAAGAAAGGAAAGGCGGAATTCAAAACGGAAATAAAAGCGGTAAAGACAGCTTTTGTTTCATTTGTCAACATCTAAGCATTGCTGAAGAGGGGTGTTGAATAGCTCAAACACCTCCCTTTTGCCCAAGGGGGGTGTTTGAACACCCTAAACACCCCCCTTTTGGAAAAGGGGGGTGTTTGAACACCCAAAACACCCCCCCTCGGTACGCCCTTGAGTGTCATACCTTCCACAGTGTTTTGGTCAAGGTGTAACGGACATAATGTTAAGACTATACACAGGACCAAAAGACCCAAAAAGTATGAGATAAAATGCCTTGGCTGTGATCTTCATTTCTGTCATGTGTACAATCTCAGTTTTGCACTGTGTAACACATCGAGGATAAAACAACAGGAACCAAAGCAGACATTCTTTGAAGCTTTATAGGCCAACATTGCTCCACAAAGTAGCAAGGTTTGGTAACATTGTCACCTATTGATTACTGAAACATGACACAAATTGCTCTGAGATCTGTAAGATACTCTGTTCATTATTTTTTGCTTCCTTGAAAAGATGATAAAAGAATCGCTTTCTCCGCTTCCTTGTAGCCATGTTGAAGCTTGCCATCTTCTCATGGGAGGACGGGGGGGGGGGGGGGGGGTAAGAGGTATCAATGTATCAACGAAGGTAATGATACCCCAAATCAATGCTGAAAAGTGCGACCACCGTTCCCTTTTCGTAAAAAGGGCAGACGGCATGCGCACCCTTTCCCACTCGTCGTTAAAAATGCACCCGTGAATGCACCTCTTCTGCGTGCAGCTTCGCGACTGCGCGAGCTCACAGTCGCGGCCACGTACTGCGCCCGCGGGCGATGAGTAATGAAAGGAGCGCAGGATTGGTACTCAAGAGATAATGCGAAGGGTGTCATACAGGCTCATCCTAAAAAATGGCTGTGGCCCATCGCCTGTGATTGACGTCCTGATGTCACGTGGAATGCTTTCTGCCACAGACTGCAACCTCTCGCGTCCTACTTTCTATTCATTCCCTCTTTTCTTCCCTCGCTTTTTCCCATCCTCTTCTTTCGCACGCATCTCTTTCTCCTCAGTTTTCTTTCTCATTTTTTAGCACTGGCTCTTTCACTCAATAGATTACATTTGTCTCGAACTGTTAGACCATGGAGCTTCTATGGTTAAACAAGAGTGTCATCTCAATTCGACAACAGCAACGGCAACAAAAAAGATCAAATTGCAAATTGCCAACATGTAAGAAAGATTACTTCAGACACCCTACTAGGACTTCCTCTTGAATAATTGAAAGAGCAATCCAAGAAGCTGACAGTTTTAGGAAGAGATGGAATTAATGGTTTCCTCTCTCACATTGGTTATGTTGTCCTTTGAATATTTCATGTACACTGAATGAGATTAAATTTTCTTTTTATTAACATGTATAACTAATCGAAATGAAATGGTATGAATTTGATATCTATCATTTTCTTCGACATCTTTAAGGATTCGTTTTTGCTTGTTTTTTGTTTATTTGTTGCCATTACACTACTCACCTGATTTATATTTGATCGAATCATTTCTTTTGGGACAACTTTCGATCAAACATTGACCAGACACTTCGTCATTTTGTCCTCAGATGACCGCTTACACACGGGCATTTTGATTAAGTGTGTTTGTGGTGTACAAATGGGGACACGCTCTTTACTTCTTCTGCACAGCTCATGAATCCTTGAAGAAGTTGTCTTATCGGCGTGTGACAGGTTTGACGCATGCGATGGGTCCACATTTAGACAGGCTCAAGTGTGTTGTCAGAGATGGGTTAAAGGGTGGACGAGGGCACAACCCAAAGAGGGCACAACCCCGCCGATCGTATCGTCGGACCGGAAAATGGGTGTGATCAAAACGTATACATGTATAATCTGACTTCCCAATGGAGTACTACACTTTGTAGTACATTGTAATTTGTGTGTGTGTGTGTGCGTGCGTTGGGGGATGCACATTGTGAATGTTTAGCGTGTGGTTGTTGTTTTCGTCTCCTTCTTTTTTTCGTGTACCATCTGCCGTCGCTGTAGCCTGCACGCCACCAATGATGCTTCGTCGAGCTGATGGATGGTATCCCGTCAGCCCCGCATTGACGTGTAATAATGTTTGAATGTGTCTGGATGTGCATGAACATGCGTGCGTTTGTGTTTATGTGTATGTATTTGTGAGTGTGCCTGCGTGTGTGTGTGTGTATGTATGTGTGTGTGTGTGTGTGTGTGTGTGTGTGCGTATGTTTGTGTGTATGTTTGTGCGTGATGATGAATAGTTATGTTTATGCATGCGTGTGTGAAAACACAACAACTCAATATTAACCAGATAAGACAATGTACATGTTCAAGCATTGAGAGTGAGAGTGGGTGGGGGGGGGGGGGGGGGGGGGTTAGGGGAGAGAGGGAGACAGGGAGACAGAGGAACCAAGAAAACAAAAAATGAATTCCATCCATCAATGTCCATTGTTTCTCGTATTCAGGGTCAAAGCCTTGATGCTGGATTTCAGACCAGATTTACGTCAGAATCTATGCAGCATGCTTCCCCTTTGTGACACCCTTGTCGAACGAAGAAAAGAAAAGCATCTTGTTTTGTTTGTGACCTTTGTCAGTGTTGTTGTCGGACTTTTTTTTTTCATTCGAGAGATGAACGGAGCAGAAGACAGTTATTTCTGGAGAGTCGCAGTCTTGATTTCAAATCGTTGTTTGATTTTAAATTTGATATGTCATACAAATGTAAAATTGTAGAAAATTCTAAAATTGAATTGAAATGAATTGAATTGAATTGAATTGAAAAGAGGCAAATTAGTGAATGTGATTCGTGAGAGCGAATGTGAATCTTTTGAAGGCAGAATGACGTCATCAACTCGAGTAAAGTAATTACATAATGACTTTTGTCGTTGTTATTATTCGTTAAAGATATGAAAGACATTAACATTTCCTAACTTATTTTAGCCAATATAGTGAAGTCAATGCAAACATAGAGTGCCTGTTCACTTGAAATCGAAGCTACACTTCATATATTTAAGTGTGGGGAAGATCCAGACGATTTTGCCAATGGGGACGACTTGCAAATTCAAACCATTTTGTGCTTATTATTATGCCCCCCCCCCCATGAAGCTATATACTAGTATACGATAGCAATTGCAAATCGGATGACAGTTCCGAGTCAAGTGCTGTTAACATCGTTTCGCCGTTGGCCTACTCCGTGATATCTTGAAGTCAATTTGGAGTTACTCGAACGGTCCACAGCAAATCGCAATGTGGCGCCTCTCATCGATCTTCTTCTTTTAAAACAAAAATCATTACTCTGTGTGTACATTTCAGGTCACAGCTTCTTCATCCTTTTCTCTGTATTTTTTCCCTTACTGTAAAAAGCGACATTTTGTTTCTCTGAATTGACAAAGAGGAAAATTCATGGTGGCCGAAGTGAACGGTCAAGTAGGAGCCCACTTGTGATTCTTTTTTTTTCTTACTCTTGCATTGTTCACGCTGAATGCCCTAAAACATTATTAAAAACAATATTATTTCCTTGTCCCTTTTCTCCTCCTTCTCCTCCTCCTCTCCCTATACATATACTATTCTTTGCTGTTGTTCATCTTTTCCTCCAGACCCCTCTTGCTTGTCTTCTTTTGATTCTTCCTCGCTTTCGACTCTACCATCGTAATTTGTTTTGACAATTTATTCCTCTCTTTGATGTCCTTCTTTAATCTTTATACATCTCAATCTCTTTATGACTATCTGTCCCATAATCTCCTTCTTGTCTATTTTGTCAAGTTTGACTTGATATGAGTTAGCCTTCATCTGAGGAAAGTCACATTTTTGTGTTTCCCTGCACTGGCATACATAGCGCAGGTTAAAGAAAAAAGACCTTCAACAGCTTGGACACTAGACTATGTCTTAGTGTATCCATCCCTTCTTCGACTCTTACGCTTCTCTTCTTTCCATTTTTTTTTCTTTCACCTCGAGAGTTCAAAAGCAAAACCATCAAACACCTCGCTCCATCTCGCCTGTCTACCTTCCGTCTCATTATCCCGATTCCAGCGCCGCCGAAAATATTCTAAAAACAGAAATCAATGACACTCCAACCCTCATGAAAGCCATGGATCAATGAGTCCGCGTCTACGTTTCTCCTACTCCATGGCACCCCACAGTTCTTCATCTCCCTGCCGTTCCTCCTCCTCCTCCGCTCTTGCTCCTTAACACCAGTTCTCATTTCCAATTCATGTGAAAAGTCATCAGCAACCGTTGTTGCTAATTTTTTGGAAAGGCGATAGTGGGACGACTGCTCCGCGGTGCGAAAAAAAAAACCAAAAAAACTTCAAGCGCCCAGTTCTTTCCCCCCAGTGGTTGCCTTGAGTGCGCGGCGGACGGAATCTCCGCTGCGGGAACGATTTTGTTTTTTGCGCGGAGGACTCGTATGAAATTTTAATTCGACATTTTGCCCTTTATTATATTCTTTGACCGGAAAAGAAGCGAAATAAGGTCACCTCATCGGCTGCAGCGTAAGCATTTCGTCGCAGTTTACCGATCGATAGGGTGTCGGAAATATGACCCAGGGAGACCACTTTTTCCATAAGTCAATGAGATGGCACAAGCTGCATCTTCGTATACAGACTCGCCACAAAGACTGTGTGATTTTCAGCTGACTATTTCAATCACTTTCGAATTGTTTACACTTAAAAGGGAGAGAAAATGGATAAGTATGACGCAGAATGACGCGGAATTTCCAAAGCATGTATAGAGACTCTCTGTGGTATGAAATCAACGAAAAAATGGTTGTTTAGAAGACATTATGCATCCTTAAAGGAGACTTCCGGTTGACTTCTATTCATAGACTTAAGCATTTGAACATCTATAGATTGGTCGTACTGGATACAACGTTTCAGAGTTTATAGTGATTGGGATGAGGGATAAAAATGTTTTCGAAATTCATTACAAATCATGAACGAGGATGATGACATAGCAGCTTCACATAAGAATGCATGGTTTGGCGCTCAAGGAAGCAGAAGAATAGAAGAAAGCATGCATAAATTCTACACGGGTGAAGCTGTTCAGCAGGTGATAGTGTAATGGAATTACACTGCTACATTTCTGGGATATTGGAGCCTCTATGTCATCATCCTTGTTCAATGTTTTGTGTTTGGGGTTTTTCAAAATATTGGTTTATCTGCCCTTATAGGTCCACATTGAATTCCACAAATCTCTTCATGGCACTATCGATTCATATATTACATGATGTGACATTGTAAAAAATCGTCTGGATGTCCCTTTAAACGTTATGCTTGAAGTGAGGAAACAAATCGAAGTATTTCCCAGAATGTATTTAATCCTTCTTCTTCTCCTCCTTTTCCTCGTCTCTCTCATCTTCGCTGTCTTTCCCTCCTCATTACGTCAACTCATGGAGGTCCATGGCCCAATCAAAGTCCCACTCTCCCCATTACTCAGTGAAGATAAATCGCCACTTTGCATTTAACACCCTAGATATCAATATTCCAAGAAAACAGTCTGCCATTTTTAACATTCGAATATTCTCATTCATAATTTAGTGTTATGGGGGTGAAAACACTGGTCCTGAAAGGGGCGCATCTCAGTATATGGTGAGCGCGTTTGGACGCCTTTAATGAGTAGGCACCTAAAGGAAATTGACGATGTGTGCCTTGATTGAACCGTGGAGCTACAACGGAAACATACTCACCTAACATACAAAATATTACACCTCAATAAAACGATTCAGACATAGCTCGCTTGGATATACTCGTTGGGAATGTGTCACGGATAATGCCGCGTATATGAATGACTTCTTGAAACAGCCTCTGCGTATTTTGCAAGCGTATAATATATTGCATGACTGATCGTGTTGCGGTTGAAATTGCAATGACGTCATCAACTGATTCAAACTTGACAAAAAGATCTCATCGTGATAAAGAGATTGTTGTTGTTGTTTTCAGGGGATACCCAATAAATTATTTTTAAAGGATAACCATCATAATACATTTCAGTTACGACGTTGCTCTAGCAATCATGTCAAACTTCTGTCAATCACTTGCATAAGTCTATGACAGGATCCAGACAGTGTAAACAGAGTGGAAAATATCTATCGACTTTAAGGAACGTTCTGCCCTTTCACCGCTTGCTTTTTAGCTCATTTTTCCCGTCATGCTTGAAGACATCGTAGATCAACCATCTCGGGAAATGATAACACATTTGGAAACTCAGACAGGTTGTCAAAGGGCAGATTTTGTTATTGTTTACATGCAATTTTGTCCCCGTTATTTCGGTATCGAAGCGTAAGTCCTCCTACAGGTGTCGAAAGCTGCACAGACGTACCGTACAAACATTAGTCTAAAACACAAAACCGCTTCTAGTCGGTCGATAAATCAAAACTGACTACAACGAATGATGATTTCACGTGTCTGTAACCAGAGCTTTGTGTGACCAATATCTTTTAAAGTTGATTTTTATTACTTTTATAGCAACAGATCTTGAAGTACATATTCATAGTTGGTTCCATGAATGACTCAGTTATGCAGCTGCGTGAATCAGCGATTAAATGAAGAAATCTATAGCCAGTTTTACTCATCTCTTATTTCTTTCTCTCAATTATATTTCCGTAGCTACTTGGATTCTGCGTGAGCGATGGCGAGCAAGCTGGAGAGCAGGCGGCCGACGGCGATCTGCCGCCCTCTATAGTGATCATAGCGGAAAACGGTACCCCACTCACATTCCTCAACTATCTTCAGATGCCGTGGGAAGACCGTCTTCGGGTGAGTCACAGCCACTGATACAGCCAAATCTGCTCTCTTTTTCTCTCTTCCCTTCTTTAAGTTTTAATGACAATTTGCAAAGAGACTTTACCCAGATTCACCTGCTCAGCCTCACGTTCGGGATTACCTGTTGACGATAGAATACACACCGGTCTGGGGAAATGAGTTCCTTTGATATTCTTAGTCATCAAGGGCTTTTGAGGGTTTCTTAACCTATGCTTCATACCTTGCTAGCCTTAGATTTGTGAATTGTCGTGGGCATTTCTCTTTCTCTCTCCCTCTCACAAAACAAAACAAAAACAAAGCAAAAACGGTGATCCTTTCGTTCATATTTTGATGGGCAAAAGAGCATTGACCGCAATGACTTCTATCAGCATCAATGTCGTTTTTATACCTCTACGCGTTCGCAAGTCTAGCGCAACGTTGGATTTAGTAAATTGGCTCGATGAAAGACGAGCCTTTACATTCCAGTCGCATCCTGTTGTATGTGCATAAAGAATGCAATAAATAAGGCCGTCATTATTTAAGCTCAACGTTAATGAAGGCAAGCTCTTTCTTCTTCTTCTTCTTCTTTTTTTTAACCAAATGTAGTATTCAAGTTAATAGCAACAAAGAGCATTGCATCCCATCTTAAGGTAATCCAATTTCTTCAGCCCTTCAATTGAGAAGGACTGAAACTTCCCAATGGTCAACGAAAAACCAATTGAAATGATTTCCATCAAGCTTTTTTGTTTTATTGAAATACACAATTTCATTATTTACGACTGTTCGTCTCCCCGCAAGAAAAATGCCCAGTTCTGAGGTATAAGGTAATAATAAGGTTGCTATAGGTTCTGATTTTTTAATCTTTCAGATTATACCAGCCTCTTTCCAGCATATAACATGATGCAAATTCATATCACCTCTGTGCTTTTCTTTAAAGAGATAGAGAATCAAAACATGCATACAAGTCATATAAGTGTCCATTGTGCACATGATAATATGCATCATTACGTAATTGCCATTTTTGCTATACTGGCATGCTGTATCTGTGCGATTTCATTAAGACAGTTCTGAAGCAATCTGGTATACTGTTGAAACAGTTCCACTTACAGCACAACATCAATGACAGGAAGATAAGAGAAAAACCAAGTATAAGGACAAGAACGAATTAAAGGTTTAAGATCGACTTGGAAAAAGTGGCTCTTCAAAAACACCGAACAGCAATGATGGATTCATTCAACAGTAGGACCACCCATCAGCCTGTGCGTTTCCTTCGAGCTCAATCACGTGACCATCTCGAGAATATGTTACATCGTTATCACGAGGGAACGACTCTGCCTCTGACGTCACGACACTCATGGTGCCTGTGTATAGGGGAACAGGAGGGCTAGGAGAAAGAGGAAGAGGGGATGATTCGTATTGATAAGAGCAATCTTTAAACAACAAACACTTTCCATTTCATGTAAACATACTTAATTGGGCCCTTCCGGCCAGTGAGTCTTAGAACATTAACAGTCGTCTTAAAGGAGAACTTACATGCAACAAAGAAATAGGTAAACTTTCTTTAAATCAAGGCTACGTCACATGCCTCTGTGTTCTCTAAAATTCAGAGATTATTGTGAGTCTCTCAATAAATCATCTGCCATGACATTTGTACAAGTACTTTAAAAATAACATTCCCATACAATTACGCAAATGTGATATCTAACTAGAAACATCTTTCACTCTGTTGCTTCGTGTAAAAAAAAATGAAGGGAATTATGTTCTTGTTTTCTTTGTGTTTTTCGCCAATATGTTGCACAAGAGCCTGACTTTCTTTTGGCCGGGACTCGGTAAGACATTTAGAGGGCATTTCGCTAGATATGATGTGTATGAACCGGAATCATACCTTCTTTGCGATAAGTGTAAACTTTGTGACATTCTACGTGTACAGAAAGTAAAACGAGAATTAAGTCTTTCAAGTAAGAGTATGATGACATTATTCGACCACGATGACTCTTCTACGGTCTTGATACACGACGCCTCGTAACATGACCCACGGACATTCAAGTTGACCGTTATATCTTGAATTTAGTAGCATTGCCGTCGTCATGGTTACTTTCCCCTAATTGACCTTTCCCCGCCTTGTCTTGCCTGTTGTATTGATGTCACCACTTATGTAAATCGCATACTGAAGGTGACGGTACTTAAGGACGAGGAATTACTCGCTTACTTCATTCATGAACCTAGGGTATATTGGGATTTATTCAGTGAGAATGAGTCACAAAATTGTTGAAACTTTACGTTATTGAGACGAAAGGAAAGGGAAAGGAAATGAAAGGGAGAGAAGAAAGAGGATTGGATCAATAGGAATATAGAGACAAGGACATGCATCATCTACATGAATTTGCAGGTCAACCATATGGAATATTTTACCAAGGATAATCAGGGTAGAAAAGGCGGATGTCACCAAAACTGAGGTCTCGCTTCCGTTTTTCATTTTGTCTTTGAAAAGTTTGTCGTGCAGAGTCGCCACTTGTACAAACACGTTTAATTTTCTCCCTTTTAGCCCTGAGGAATTTCACGCATTAAGAAACACACACACACACACAAAATCCTTGTACTACATGAATGCCCTTCCCATTTAAGATGAAGTCTTCGATTGATAATTGAACCAAGAATCTTATCCTCCCATCAATGACAAATAATGATGATAATAACAATAATAATGATAATGATGATGATGATGATAATAATAATGATAATAATAAAAACAACAATAATAATAATAATGATAATGATAATGATGATGATGAAAATGATAATAATAATAATGATAATAATAATAATAATAATAATAATAATAATATTGATAATGGTAATAATAATAATAATAATAATGATAATAATAATAATAATAAAATCCCTCTATGTCGCTACAATTTTCAGAAATCTCATCTAACCTGCAATCCTTTCGTCTGCACTTGTCATTACTAGGTCTCTTTCGGCGTCGCGCGCCTCCTCAACTTTCTGGTCGAGTCTCCGCTGGGATCCCTGGCCATCCACGACTTCAAGATGTCGCAGTTCGTGCTCGTCAACGGAGAGGTCAGTGGATATAGTGATTTAAAAATTCAAATGATTGAGAAATACTTTTCAACGAATAAATATTAATGGTTTCAAGGGTGAAAACACGACTATCCAATACAATAAAGAAACCAAAAGATTGACCGTTTTACTCCAGATAAAGGGCACTGCGTTGTCGACCATGTAAATGTGGTGAAAATACAGAAACAGGTCACTTTCCATCATCTCTGCACTATAAAACATAAATAAACAAAAATATTGATTCTAGCCTCTTTAGAAGTCATTCTTTGGCTCATTTGTTTCTTTTGCGAAAAGGTTTGGGATATAGGCATTATTGTTTTTATCTCGTCCAATTAGACCCAAAATTTGTAAGACAACGCATCAACCAGTGGCCGCTGGTTGCATTTATCACAATAAGGCAACGATGTATCAACGATGTATCATTTACGTAACCCAGAAGGAATGACGTTAGGAACTGTCGATATTAAAACTTTGACATGATTGTGGCAAAATACCGCAATTAAGTATATGTTATCTTTAACATTTCGACAAAGACAGCCGCACAAAGACTAGATATTACTGGAAAGCATGAACTAACATATCCTGTGTATTGTATCTAATTTCCCGATTCGCAGCTCAAACTGAGCGACTTGGACGACATAGACGACGGGCTCCGGTCGTGTTCATCGACCAGCGACTGCGCGTTGAAAGTCGGGACCAATGAAACAATCTTCACACCGTGCAAAGAGGGGGTCTGCGTAGACTACAGCGAGATATCGAACGTGGTTCATTCGCACACGACGTTCTACGCGCTTCTCCTTTTCGACGCACCGCGTGGAATGGAGGAACTCGTTGGGAGGCTGTTGAATCACACCAGTAAGTGAACAATGTGCCTTGACATAAATGATGTGAAAATACGGAGGAATTGAAAAATAAGATTAAACAGGTCTACGTATGTGAGGTAAATGATTTGCAGAAAGGAAGAAGAAACAATGGTATGAAAAAGTGAAGAAGTGAAACGATTGCTGGTGCTACAAAGCCCCCTTCATAATCATTTTCGTGGGAATCTGTGAATTGACGGATGCTGATTGCTTATAAGTAGGCCTATTGCTATATCAAAATGTTCTATGACTATAATTTTAAAAGTGGAGCGCTAGCAAATGATTTATGTCATAAAATTCTTGGATAGATTCATAGCTGAGAACATTATGTTTGTGGTAATTTTGCCCACAGCAGACGTAGACTTAAAACATCATCAGATGTCTATACACGTGCAGTCATTCGTCATGTAGATAATGCACATGGGAATAAATTTCATGAGAGTTTGTTCTCGATCCAAGTAGTCCCGGATGGAATCGTTTGGGTAGAGTTACCTCGAAATGAAAGTCAAGTGATCTGACCGCATGTCATGAATCTCTTTTGATAGATTTCCTACAGTAGATATATATATATGTATATGTGTGTGTGTGTGTGTGTGTGTGTGTGTGTGTGTGTGTGTGTGTCAGTCCTTGTGTATTTCTCGTTAAAAATAACAACAAAACAAAATACCCCTTGATAAGGCAGTGGACCCTCCAACTACTCACGAATTTCCTGCCTGAGTATATTAATAGAATAACCACTGAATTGTCCCATATGAATGGGAAAGAATACGTACGGTATACGTGTACATGTGTTGAATAGTTCAAATTATGCATGCAGCGTCTTGAACGGACACTCTTGCCATCACAATTTTTAGTGATGAATATGACAATTGTTCCATTGCAGATTCGCAATCTTTCAGAAAATGATTATTTACAAGACTCGTATCGCACAACAGGAGAGAGAGAGAGAGAGGGGGGGGGGGGGGAAATGCACGCCGAACTGAGTTAAGATCGAGTTTAGAGTTTGAAGTGTGATATATAATGTGGTATATATTTTGAAATAATGTATGTCAATGAGGAGAATTCATCAATCTTCTATTGAGAGGGGATTTGGCGCATTGAGTGTCGATTTATTGTTTCGGCAAGCTCGGTGAGTTGACAGGTTGGCTTTGCCTGTACTTCAAGGCGCGTGGTATTTGATAAAATGGGTCTTAACTGACCTCAGAAAATAAGTAAGAAGAAGATGAAGGAAAAAAAAACGCTGGGTAAAACTGGAGTGGCCGGTAGCAGCGGACTGTTTGACAGCACAGATAAACAAAAATTGCTCCTGGGTCATATGATGTTTACTCAAACTTGACATTGCTATCAACTTTCCATAGAAACACTCTAATTACGGGCTAGTTTAGGGGCAGCGATTGGGAATCGAAATCTCGCAAATATTTACTGAACTCAAGAAAAAGTCATCACTCACTCCTCTCTCTCTCTCCCTCTGTCTGTGCTCTCTCTCTCTCTTTCATCTGTTTCAATCCTTCTATCTATCCTTTCCATTCCTTCTCTCTCTTTTATCCTATCTCACGTGTCATTCTTCCTAGGCCTTGCTTCAAAAGCGATGACATGCTAATTATTGTGTTTAGCTTGTGCTGACAAGTGAAGAAAGAGAACGAAAAAGTGGTAATTAAGTTTGTTCGTGCCACACAAAAGGGAAGATGGGGAAACACAAAGGGAGAAGGTCACTGTATAGAATGACCTTTGGTATAGGTTTCATCGTAAAGGGCTACAAAGTGACGCTTGCAAATGTTCACCGGAGCAGCAATGCTTTAATAATCATCACTCAAACATGTCACACTATTCAATTCAAGATAATGTAATCGTAAGTTAATATGTTAATATTACACCACAATAATTATGTTCATGTTAAGACGACCAGATAATGTCAGGTGCAAGATTCAAAAGAAAACATTGATATCCAGTTGCGAATTGGCAGAGTTTAGCTTAATAATGACACTTAATTGATTTTCAAATACTGATACTATCAACAAAGAAGCTGTATGCAAGTATCGAGGAATTTCATTTATAATAATGAATGCATGGTTATATACATGTTGAAGCGAGACTATCGTTGCAATGTCATAATATGACAAGATCCGTAGAAAACTTTATAAATGTGGTAGTATTGACGTATTAACACAGAATTGACTGAAGAACGTAATGCGTGGTGTCTGTAGTGTCGGATTAAATTCGTGTGCATAAACAGTAATTAAAAAGAGTGGGCATCCCAAGCATTCTGAGTGTGAATAGGTGTTTAGCCCATTCTGTTAAAAGTGTCATAACTGTGATATTACCGCTATCTTGAAATCACAATAGCCTAGCTTTAAATGGTGGGGTCGCAATTGCAAACGTCAAATGAAAACGGCACCAAGTATCTTATACTGAGTGGCTTAGTGTAATGCCGTCTTTGCTGTTGTTATTGTTGTTGTTGTTGTTGTTGTTTCATTTATTTGTCGTAATTCGCAATCAACCCGTCCGGAGGAGTTGATGTATAGTTAAAGTGAAATTGAAGTCTTACTTTAGTATTTCTGGGCCACATTATACGACGTGAAATGAAATCATAGCTAATAGTATCATTTAGCAAAAATAGTATCATAGTAGTATCACAACAATATCAGTATGCTAGTACCTCCTATAACTGGAAATATTATTGTTACTTGATAGAAGGAGACAAAAAGATTATCATATCTTGTCTTTCCACTAATCATAATTTATCATTTGGTATTATGCTCATTTTCACGTATACAAGCTAAAACGTTACTATTTTTGGTTCAGGCCTATAATGTAATCACTCTCACCACCACTTTAACTTTATGTTTCTTTGCTTATGTTTGTTTGTTTGCACTTCAGAACGTGCCACGTGGACAGTACGCGAGATTTTTCAGCACATGGAGATCATCGTGGACTTCTACAAAGGCGGGAAATACATCAACGGAGAAGATGGATACCCATTTAAAAGTAATCATTTTATTATTCTGGGCCCCTTTTTATGAAGAGTTATAATAGATTATATAGTTGATTTCAATTATAAGTCTATGGCAGCCCGTGTGGTAAGGAAATTTATAATCGATTATATCTTTTGATAAAACGGGACTATGGTGACTTTGTAGCAGTATAGCCTTTTGTATATTATATCTGTGCTTTACGTTCATTCTACGAGAAGTATAGCGCACATGAATCCTAGTGTCGATTTCAACGAGAAAATGGACGTAAACCAAACAACGATATATCTCTTAAAAACGAGAGGGATATAGATTTTAATGCATCCATGCAAAATACGAAGTTTGTTCTTCATCTTCTACCTCTCCATCTCGTCCCGTATGTAGAATGTAATATACAACTTTCCTTGCATGAATCCACTATTATGGATTCTGCAAGCTGCTTAGAAATATGCAACACAGAAATATTAATAATAAAAATATATCAATGGGAAGAGGAAAGATAAATATTTGCCGTGTACCGATATGCGAATATTTGATGCTTGTATGCCTATACTTTGGCTTTGTGGATCAAAATAAGATACCCCTGCGACTCACATTCGAACGAAAAATGTTGTTGAAAATATAACATTTGGGAATTTAGATGACATTGACTCAGCAATGATAAAATTTAGAAAGAAAAGATCAGTGTATGGCGATCAATAGTTTTTTTTTGTCAATGATAACAATATATCATCACTTAAAAGGCTCAAGAAATAACAGTTAAAGCAAGCAAAGAAATAAACAACAAACTTCAGTGGAGAGTTTATGAAATGGCTTATGAGAATTGATTAAAGCATGATGTAAATTCATCGTCATTCATTGATAATTAAACTGAAAAGTTCAGTGTTCAGAAAACGCGAGAAAAAGATGACACGTCTCAATCAGTTAGCGAAGTTTCAAGATAAAAGTCCTCTCACTGTGAAGTATTATTATCAACAACCATACAATATAATGTCACGTGGGGTGAAGGTGATATGGATTATAATGCATGGGCAAAAAAAAAAGTTTTGTGACAGGCAGACTATTGAATGAGGTGTCGAAAAATGGCGCCATACAGCATTCCGATCTCACGTGACACAACACACACACACACACACACACACACACACACACACACACACACACACATACGAAAACACAAAGACACGGACACCAAAATATGTTAAAGACTGAAAAAAACCCGCATTATTATCTCTTATTCGCACATTAGCAAGGCTGGCGGTGGAGGATATTTCAGCGCACCTTAATTCTAAGCGCCACATAATTAGGTCATCAAATTGATGAGTCCCGCGATGAAATGACCCAAATACGTCAGATTTTAGCTTTTTCTTAATAATCTTTCTCTCTCCTTCTATTCCATATTCCTCATTTGAATTCTCGGAGGAGCTGCGCTCTAAATCCATCCGTTTAGCGAAATGAGAGTATCGTGAATGGGCAGTTGATGAATAATTAAAGAAAGCTGCTAGGCACAACGTAATGTATCTAGCGGAGAGTGCCTCGTGCATATTGTGAGAGCACCTGCGCGTTACCCTTATCTCGAGAGCACGATTTTATTTTTCCCCATATTGACCGGCTGCGCGTTGCTTCCACCTTCGTACGCTCTGAACTTTTTGTGTTTACAGGGACGAGAACTCACTGAGCAGTGAAGTTTCATTATAATTATTCCATAACAACGTTATTCATATGTGTGTCTTGTACTTAATTTTGCATCCATATTAGAATACCAGTACATTATTAGATGCCACAATGGTTCAAAAATAACGACCATGCTACTGAGTGAAGAGAGAATAATAGCTTGTGTCTTAAATGAACACACACACACACACACACACACACACACACACACACACACAAACAAGCAGAAAGAAAAACGGAACTCCATGCTTGACATATACAAATAATGGGGATGAAAGTGTCAAATGGTTATTATGAATAGTTCTGAAATTTCCAGGCATTTGTTTCACTCACTTTCACCTTTACCACAAATAAAATACGACGGATTCGTTCTGTCTCCCCTTTCACTGTGTTTCACTTGTACTTGTCAAAAATACATAAGGCCTATTTCCTATTCAGTTATCACTTGTTGTGAACCGTATGATTCTAAAATAAATCAATGAATTCATGAAAATAGGACCGAAGATGACCTCCAAAGCTTAACAAGTGTCATCTGTTGTGCATCCCTTACACCTTTGCCGACAATATCAGATATATACCTCTTGCCTTATCCTTCCAGATATGTCACTGCAAGTCTTTCACGACCGAGACCTACCCGGAACTGATGACTACTGGTGCCCCGGAAGTAGACAGCAAGCCGCAACGTGTGTGCTGTCGGTGTACGATGTTAAAGAAGCGACGCGGATCTGCGCGCGCGAACACCAATGTCACGCGTTCGTCGTGACCTCAGAGCGCACTTGGACTGGTCGTCAGCTGGTTTACTTCAAAAAGGGCGTATCGGTGTCTCCACAGCACCGCACCGGAAATGTCCTGTATGTTTTTCCGAGGTGATACGACATACGTCCGGAGATACAACGACGGACGCGTTTTGCCTATTTAGATATAGATAGGGACCTACGTAGCTTCGCGTAATCGTTACGACACCACAGAACGCCGTTTAAGAGAATTGGATACGACGTCAATTTTATTCATGCTGCATAGGTCTGCAGTGTGCTTCGTCGTCTGTTGTCAAACGTAGCGATTGCTATAGTCGACATTTTGTGTGCTTTATTTATACAATATCCAGTTCAAATCCTGCAGGAGGTAATAAAGGCTAGTTTTACAAAAAAACGTGATGGAACGTTAGGAGACACCATAAACGT
The DNA here is from genome assembly GCF_040938485.1 of Diadema antillarum. Lineage (NCBI taxonomy): Eukaryota > Metazoa > Echinodermata > Echinoidea > Diadematoida > Diadematidae > Diadema > Diadema antillarum. Next base: position 633,643 of record NW_027272280.1, on the reverse strand, counting down.
TTCAGTTAAGAACAATTCTGGACCAGGAAAAACTTAATGCCATAAAAAAAGGATACGCAATTTACAAGTACTATAATGAAAATGTTATCATTATCGATTAAAAAAAAATCAGGAAGTTATGAAATTTTACAGATTTGTGATACAGTTCTTTAACAATTCATATATGCAAATGAGTGAGCTGATGATGTCATTACCACACACTTTTTAATTTATCGATTCAACTAAATGCTGACGGAAGTTAAGATTTTCTATCATTAAAGTGCAAAATATAATGTTCCTGGCCAAGTAACTTCAAAATAATGATCAGTTAAATACATTGTATGTTAGAATTTAAGTCTGGGGCATCAATTGCTTTTGAACAAAGAAAAAAAAAATGAAATTCGAAGATTTTGTGTGCAAACTCCAGTAAATGACAAATAATGCAGCGATGACATTATCAACTCACTCATTTACATATTCATGTTGATCCTTCAAAGACTGTTGTGAAAATCTAGAGAAACTTTACAATCTAACTTCCCTCGCTTTAAACCGATTTTGATAACATTTTCACTGTTAAACTTATAAAACTATGCTCTTACTTTTCAGACTTTCAACTGGTTCGTTATCATCCTTTAAGCTAATTTTCTCTTTCTCGTTGTGGCCTTTAATGCATACATTAACTTGTACACTTTTCTATGTAGGAATTGTCGAGTTTTCAAGAATCTTGAATTGTCTTCTAGCCATTAATTTTTTCTTCATGTGTGTTGCACAAGGAGAGAGGAGAGGAGATAAGAATACATCATACTGTGTCATTAAAACACTCAGACGCCATACCTTGCCAGAACATTCCTTTGTTTGTGTAGTTGCTTTTGTTCCTTATATTGAATTAGATTGATGCAAATGATAAGCTGGAAATGACCACTAACGAAGACTTAATGCTTATAAGCGAGCAACCACACGACCGACGGCTTTAAAAGAAACCGAACCCCAAATACAAATTCTAATTGAGTGAAAGTAGCAGTATTAGTATACATCAGTGAAAGTTCGAGAAAGATTGGATATTCCAGTCAAAAGTGATGATTTTTTTTTACAGTTTCAGTGCCATCATCGCTGGCTGAGGAGACTACTACACTTCATGACGTCATTATGGACAACATAATAACGAATTTTAAAGGAAATTCAACATATTGTCATTTTTCTACCATAATGAAAGAGGACTCGACTTACCTCTTTCAGAAAGCAGGGGAAATATTATAACCTTTACATGTGTCAGTAACAAGTCGATGGAATGTCCACTTTCATAAAAAATGACATTTTGTGAAATTCTCCGTAAATTTTCTTGATATTGTCGTCCCCTCCGACGGACCAGGCAATGGGCATTACGTGCCATGCCTATAAGAGCACAACTCGATACGAGATTCGATCAAGGGGCCTCAAGATTGAAAGTTCCTGGTCTTATCCATTGGTCTACAATATCTGTATTCTTTTTATTTATCGTCCTAAAGTCTTGCCTCTCTCAAGGACACTGACGTCACAGAGAGTAAATGATGTAGAAGTGTGTTGTTGTCCTTTTAAAAAGTTTTTGGGGAATTTTTCTGTCTCCTCCTCCCACCCCCGTTTTTTATTCTCATCGGCCAGCCCACAAGACTTACTTTCCATCATACTTTGTAAAAGCACTTTCATACTTTTTTTAATTCTTTTTGATAATCAAGAGATAATGAAAATCAGAACTACTGTTTTGGTGATAATTATTTGACATCAAGGGAGCAGCAGTGAAAATATTCATTCCTCTGGAAAATATGACGACGTAATCTTTTTTTCAAGTCAATCTCAGACACATTACTCTATAGAGTGACATGACAACCTTGCGAGAGATTATGAAATTCACAATTTGAACCGCCTATTATGTATGTATGCAATTTTGTAGGAAATGAAATCTGAAACCAAACCTGAGGAATATTGTTCTCATATTGGCAGGAACAGTTCCAGTTTGTTTATCATATGGATGATGGGCATGTACAAGTATATTTTTTCAATAAACTTATAATCGGTCCTTCATTTATCTGTTGTCACGGTTTCTTGATTTGATATCTTGATTTGGCCCATCTCATGATGAAATACGCACGCTCAAATATTTTTATGATATATATATATATATATATATATATATATATATATATGTACAGTGGACTCCCATTATAACGTAACGGAGTCCTCGGGACCAGCAATTTTCTTTCGTTATATCAAAATTTCGATATAACCGAATGAATAAACAATAAAAATACATAGAGTTGATAATGTTGAGGCCCTAAATTTTACTTTGTTGTAACCGGAATTTTGTTATAACAGTGTTCGTTAAAACGGGAGTGCACTGTGTGTGTGTGTGTGTGTATATATATATATATATATATATATATATATATATTATATTATATATTATATTATATACATTCACTTTGTTGTAACCGGAATTTTGTTATAACCGTGTTCGTTATAACGGGAGTCCACTGTATATATATATATATATATATATATATATATATATATATATAGAGAGAGAGAGAGAGAGAGAGAGAGAGAGAGAGGTACGGATACCGGTATATGTACAATGCACTTATTCTTTGACTTTGTCTTTTTTTTCTACTTGTGCGAGGTCAAAATAATCTGGGGGTTGCTGTATAAACATAAACGTGTGTATTATATATATATATATATTATACCAGTATACATACATATCTGACTTACATGGTAGTACAATATACTAAATCTTATAACCATCTCTCCTCCCAACCCCCCCCCCCCCAAAAAAAAAAAAAAAAAACTAGAAATGTCGCTATGGCGACTGATGCCTCCGCCATAATGCATGATCCTCCCAATAGGTGTATTGTACAATGTCTTCACAATGTGTGATGACAGTTTCACATAACTGGCAAAATATCGAAATTACAGGTTTGTCAGAAATATCTTGAATGTTCACTTTCCACAAACTGGGTTTGCTATAATTGTCTATTAAAGAGTGCAGGTACACATATTTGGGGAATTGAAAATTTTTACTTGACTTCTGACCGACCTTATTATAAGTTTATGCATTGAGTATAATTTTCAAGGTATGAAGAAAGAGTGTAATTACAGAACAAAATATATCTTCTTTTTTTTCCATTCAAACCTGACCTTTGACCTTCTGGCTGGAAATTTCCAAGAGAATCTCCATTAAGTAATACATGTACATATATCAAATTTTAAAACTGATAATGCAATCATTGCATATACTAGTATATGAGGGAAATAGTAACATTTTGAGGAGTTGACCTTGACCTTTGACCCCTGACTATTGACCCATGACCCCTAAATTCCCTAGATAATCCCTGCCAGTCAGTACATGCATATGTACCAAGTTCCATGCAGATACATTGAACTATTTGCGAGAAAAGTGATATTGCAACATTTTCACCTAACCTTTGACCTTTTGACCTTTGACCTTATGACATGAAACTCTCTCTGAATAATCTTTACGCAGTAGTACATGTCTACACTAAGTTTCAAGAAAATAACAGTGGGCATTGCATAGATATGGGGGAAATACAGTCAACCTCGCGTAAGTCGACATAATCGGGACTGAGAAAAACACGTCGACTTACGCGAAAGTCGACTTACGCGTAAGTCGACATTTTGTCGACTAATAAATGGAAACTAATTTCCCCTATACAGAGTGAGATCACGATGCGGATCGCTACCCAAGTCTTACTCCTTTTGCCGCCAAAACATACCTACTGACATTGGCAACAATTACGTTTTAGTTCATGCATAAATCTCTCGCGGATTAGTAACGACAACGCACAATTCCCAAATCTCTAGAGAGATTTTGAGAGAGCGGGATCGGAAACCTGGGCCCGTTTCTAGACACTGTACGTTTTAAATTTGATTTGAAAAATCAAACGCATATTCCCCAAATTGCATGCAACTTTGCGATTTAAATTCAAGTGCGTTGCTGCGAAGATATGGGTGTGAATTCGTATGATTCTGTCGAGATACTTTTTCAGTGCCGACTGACTTGAAACAGGATGTGTGATTTCCTTCCATAAGTCGCCATATTTGTTTTGCTGAAATTTCTATTGCCATACTCTAAAAATGAATTGTTCTCGCGCTCCGATTCACAACATTACCGCTCTGTATGGCGCGTGCCAGTCTGAAATAAAACGAAGAAGAAAAGTTTGTTAATCCGAAAACGACATCTTTCGGATTACTAACCTTCGTACAAACAAATCCCTTTCCATCGTCGGACTAATTTTACTTTGGACTGAGATTTCAAACCTTCGGCATAGCGAACTGTAACAATAATTTGCAACTATTTTTACATTGACATTTCGTGAAGCAGCATGCGTTTTTTCTTTTTTTTCTTTCCCCTGCTAGTGCAGACTAAGTTCGGTCACGGCGAAAGTTCCGTTACGAAATAAGGAATAATGCAAGTCTTTTCAACAATAACACACTTCCGTATAGATTTTTATGCGTTTAAACGCAGTTTCTAGTTTCGTAAAATAAACCTCGCAAGTCTTTTCTGCAACGCTCTTGCGTTTTAAATACAGCGTTGATTGTGATTTGATGGACTTGCATTTGATTTTTAGAATTGCGATTAAACGTAAATGAGTTTAAGTTTCTTACAATTTTCTAGTTTCGGATGATTATCAAACGCAAGTCATTTCAGCGTTCCGTGTGATATGATGGACTTGCATTTGATTTTCGGGGTTGCGTTTATTTTTTAATTTTGCGTACGAAATAAAAAATAATGCAAGTCTTTTCAACAATAACGCACTTCCGTAGATGTTTAGAGATGCGTTTAAACGCAGTTTCTTATAGTTTCGTACAAAAACTGCAAGTCTTCTCTGCAACGCTCTTCCGTTTAAATACAGCGTTTCGTGTGATTTGATGGACTTGCATCGGATTTTTTGAATCCCGTTTAAACGCAATTAAGTTTAAAAAAAAAGTTCCCTACAATTTTCTAGTTCCGTATGAATATCAAACGCAAGTCTTTTCAGCGTTCCGTGTGATATGATGGACGTGCAATTGCATTTGATTTTCAGAATTGCGTTTAATTTTTAATTTTGCGTACGAAATAAAAAAAAATAATGCAAGACTTTTCAACAATAACGCACTTCCGTAGATGTTAAGAGATGCTTTTAAACGCAGTTTCTAGTTTCTTACGAAAACCGCAAGGTAGTCTTCTCTGCAACGCTCTTGCGTTTGAATACAGCGTTGCGCGTGATTTGATGGACTTCATTTGATTTTTAGAGTTGCGTTTACGGTTCGTACAACTATTCTCTAGTTTCATATGATTATCAAACGCAAGCCTTTCCAGCAACGCACTTGCGGCGTTTATGTGCAAAGTTGCTCGTGATTTGATACACCTGCATTTGATTTTTAGTTGCATTTAATTGCATGTAGTTGCATTTCAATTAATTTTCTAATAACGGGCCCAGGTTTCTAATACCGCTTCGGAATAATTAACGTTAGAATATTCGGATAAACGGAAACACCTATTTCATGTTCTGATAATGATTCTTGACTAGGAGTAGGTGTACAAAATTTGTGCGTTTTGAGAATAACGAGAAGGAGAAAAGGGGGAAAGTGATCGAACTGCTTTGGGTATACTACATGTAATTCTCCAATGTAAATGAGTGTATGCCCTTTCTATTCCGGCTTACAAGACAATGGACGCATGGCGCGAACGCTACCGCGCCGTACACTAGCGAATTACCGAGTAGAAATGCTGCGAATCGGAGCGGGAAAACAAGTCTTTTTCAGAGAATAGCGATAAGATTTTGAGCGAAAAAATTATGTCGACTTAGACGAGGGAATTAACACGTATTTCAGCACAGTTGGCACTCAAAAATCAGGTCGACTTACGCGAGTTGTCGACTTATAAATGTCGACTAAGACGAAGAAATTTTCAAGGAATAACAAAGGCAAAAATCGGGACTTTTTTATCGTGTCGACTTAAGCGAGTTGTCGACTTATGCGATGTCGACTTAAGCGAGGTTTACTGTAGCAACATTTTTAGCATTTGACCTTGACCTTTTGACCTTTGACCTCTTGCCAATGTCACGAAACTCTACTCAACTAATTGTCCCATCATACATCATCCTTGGACCACGTTTGGTGAAAGCTGCTTCATCCAGTTTTGAGTTAGTATCACGTAAACAGATAAATTTTAGGATTTGACCTTGATCTTTGACCTTTGACCTCTGTCCGATTTCACTGAAAAACTGATCAAGTAATTGTTCCATCATACATCATCCTCAAAGAAAGTTTGGTGAAATTTGCTCCATCCAGTCTTGAGTTATCGCGTAAACGGATACAATTTCATGATTTGACCTTGACCTTTGACCTTTAGCCGACTTCACCCAAAATCTAATCAAATCATTGCCCCATCATACTTCATACTTGGACCAAGTTTGGTAAAATTCCAGTAAATATTACTCAAGTTATCGCGTAAACGAAAGCGGACGGACGTACGTATGGACGTATGTACGGATGTACGTACGGACGTACGGACAACCCGAAAACATAATGCCTCCGGCACCACTTCGTGGCGGAGGCATAAAAAAAAATATATATATATATATATATATATATATATATATATATATATGTATCTTTCTTCTTTGACACAAACATATATCACTAGGCAGGGCCAAGTAACCAGAAATCTTATAACACATAAGCACAGGATAACCTCACAAGTAGCCCCATGATCACACTCTATACAACAGGCACTCACGGAGGAATGAATCCAAGCCAGAAATAGTCATATTCAAGAATAAATTTCATCAATTTATTCATTTATGTGGAAAAAAGGGAAACATTTAACTATTTACACAGGAAATCATACATTACAAAAGATGAAATTTCTTCCCCTGCATGTCAATTATTCAATTACTCTGCTTGGATTAATTTGTTATATTTTATTTCCATGGCAAACTATGAACAAAAGAGCATTGAAATTCAAACGAGGACATGTTCTGGAAAGTAATTTTTGCTTGTTGGTTAATTGGTTTGCTTGTCATCAAACACCCCAAACCTTAACTTGGACAACTACTCCATTGAACTCTTTGATACATGCATTTTCTCAGAAAATACAAAAACAAAACAAAAGCAAAGTCAGTATTTCATAGGAGCTGCTGATTGTGAGAAGGTGCACTGAACACAGTCAATAATCCACTATGACATGAATGAGATTTTCCCTCTCAAAGACAACATGGTACTCCTCGAAGCAGCATTATTATAACAGTTTGCAATGATGTGGTATATCCCTTCATATTCCAAGTATTGACAGTAATACTTTCCTTTTCTCTCTCTCTCTCTCCCTCTGCACCCCTCTATGCCATTATTCTGTTGCTCTACATGCCATTTCTGGGAATGCATTTTTTTGGTTATACACAACATAAATTTTATAAGTATGTGTGGTTTCCCAATGAAAAATGTACAATGCAGACATAATGGCACACCCACAACTTGTAAATAACACCAACAAAAAGGAAGCAGTGTTCCTTTATCCATTTTATCCGTTTATCCATTTCTGCTGGACTCGTGTCAATAATAGGGAGCTTTAGATTTGCGACGAGCACATTCAAGACGACGATTGCGCTGGCCGCTCTCCTATCTCCCTGTGTCGTGTTGCAAAGTAGCTTTAGATTATGCAAGGATGCAGCCTATACAAAGTAAAATGGCGCACTCACATGATCACAGCATCAAGTTGCTCTCTGTGGTGTGAATTTGAATGGACACAAAAATGGCCCAGAACTGACCATGCAAACTGAGACGACACGAGGTCGATTTTGATGAGCAACTTTGGGCATGCACAGAACAGGTTTCTTTCCTCAGAACGTTGTGTTGCAAAAATCTAACGCTCCCTTTTGACTGATCAATAAGCATTCCACTTTCCTCAATAAGATTTCTACAGTAGACTATTTGATGATTTCTTTGATATGGGTCATTCAACCAATCATCTCTGAAGGTGCAGCTGGCATATAAATTTTGCACAAATGTGTTTTACATCTCTCAGACATGTTCACACAATGATAATCCCGGGCAAGTGCTGTTTTCCACATTATTCAGACAGAAGTAGCAGTTGATATACATGAATCAAACTTTAAACACAATTTCAATTGGAAAATCTTCATAGACACCTTCAAAATTGAAATGTAACTCATGCCACTTTAATCTGATTGTGACCAGATTTTGGTGACACAACTATGTCTCCAGTTTGAGAGAAAAAAAAAAAGAAAAATCCATAATGCAGATTGTCACTTTTTACATCACTAACATCTTTTCCATTTCTCAAGAGTCCTCTCCACTTTTCATGACATCTTCCTGCAGGTTACAACACAAATATGAAGCGCATAAAACACATACTTACAATGGCAAACAATGTTATCCTTTTTGTGAGCAGATGCTACGTTCACAAGCCGAGAACATTATCTTGACCAGCAATCAAAAAAGAAAAAAAAAAAGAAAAGAGTGGCACATGTTCATCCAATTTCTCTGCATGCAGGAAAAAGTGAAGGAATGGACAAGCTCTTTCAGCCCTGCAGACGGACAGCCTCGTGCTGTTGGCCGGTGCGAGACAAGACAAGCATATGATGTAGGGGCAGGGGCCAGTATTTTGACACTTCACAAACATAGAATTACAGACTAAAAGCATGGATGGTGAACTTGAATTCTTTTTTTTTTACCCAGTCACAGAGAAAATCACTTTCAAGCACATCCAGATCAATCGCTTGATGACTCAATGACGTAAGATGTGCAAAAAATGAAGTTGATGCGCTAGAAGTGGCAGCTCGTCAACTGTCAAAGCCCCGTTTGCGAGACACTGGTCAAATATGCCGACCAAACCACGGATTCCTCCACTCGCGAGTCAATGCACGAGGCAAAACTCTCCACAATTCCTCTCATTTCTCGTACTCACACGAATCACTTCCTTGGTGCTTCACAGTACCGGTCTATTATCAAGTTTTCATTTGCAAGGTATTTCCTTTTGAGCAGGCTGCAGGGAACTGGCCCACTACCTGACAAGGCCATGCTTCTTGGCTTCCACCTCGTAGATCAGCAGCCGCCACATTTTGACGACAAAGACTTCGGCTTCCTCGTCCAAAACCTGAGCACGGGTGAGATAGGGGTACACAAGAGTCAGAATCACTAATACCGGTAGACCATGCTTAAATATGAAGGAGATTGACAAATTTTACAGAACATGCAAGAGATGGAATCATTTATAGGTAATGCTTGAATGTGATATAAGATATGGTTAGAAAACTTTTACAAGCACATCCAGAACTCCATGTAACATTCCTCAATAAATCCAAGTTAAATGATTTTGTTTCTTTGGTACTATAAGGAATGCAGCAGAAACTGCTTATCTCAAAGAGATATTGCCTGTGATTCAGAAAGATCTTTAGATCCTGATCATAAAAAGACGTTTGAAGTTCATTAACTTTCTCAGGGCGATTACTTCAAAGTACCATTGACACTATTAGAAGAAGAATTGACAATAATGACCGACTAAAGCTACATACAGATTGGCTCCCTTGTTGTAAGGGCGATACTGTATACGCCATATATTTTGCGGGCTTTTCATTTCTGCAAATTTCGCAAGTCGGCTGCAATGCGCCAATTTAACAACATGGCAAAACATTAACTCTGATCGCAACATGAATGCAACGGGCACGCATACTGTAAAACCAGAAATTTTTGTGTGCATGAAATTGTAGTGAATTCTGCGAGGAGCAAAGATTCTCAAAATTAAAATGCACACATTCTTGTCTGCACTACATGCAATGAATGCCAGTGGCAATTCACAAAAATGTCATGCCACAAAAAAAGGCCGTCAGCTCCAATTTGTGAAAATTTCATGCCACAAATATTGCTAGTTTCACAATACCTTTTAATCCATTTACTACTGCTCTCTATGCCTGCAAATTTAACTACTCGGGATATTGTCAGGAAGTTCCGATTTGCAAAAAATTAGACTCGCTGAATATACGGCATATAATACAGTACTTACCATGGTGATGTCGCTGAGGATGTTCTCAGCACTACTGTGCACCAGCAACTTGGAGCAGATGAACTCTGTCAGCGTTGGCTCCTCCTCCCCGATGTACTCCACAATCTTCTTGTTGATCCACGGCTTGATACGTCTGTCCATCAACGACTGCAAAATGAATCCATGGCGGATTGGTTACTTATCACAAGGGGTATACCAGCATCACACTCAGGGGACTCACTTGTGTTCCAGAAATTAAATTCTGCAAAGTCCTTTTCAGAGCTGAGAAAAACTTGCTCAACCAAGGTCATGTTGACACGCTTAATCATATCTACATCTTGCATACAATACAAGCAGAATATACCTTTATAGTGGGGCAAGTATGATTGCAAAGTTTGAAGAATTTTCTTTCTAGTGTAGCTAGTCTGATGCACTCTATATGTTCGATGTCGTAAAACTGTCAACTGTTTCCCCCTGGTAACGGATGATTAATATCGATGGCCATAATCAACAGTAGAGTACATCGGCATAGTCAGGCCTTTGTTCATGAAGTACTTACGGACATGGCATCTTTCCACATCTGCCGCTTTTAGGCCAAAAACAGGGAAAGTACGAAAAACCTGTGAAATATCATATACCTACAGTGACTGTAACATCAATTGCTCAAACTTACAAATGTACAGTGTTTTTACAAAACAGGAACCTGTCGGCATGGAAGCCTTCAGATCCATGACATTTGCTCCTGCAACAATTGCTCCCATGAAATATCTGCATGCTTAGCCAAACATAAATTCTATCCACAAACATTACCCTATATCTAATCCTATTCCTCACATCAAACTCTACCTAACACCCAATCACAACCCTAGCCTTAAGTCCTTGGGGAAAAATAAGACCAGAGCAATTGTCGGCACAAGTGTTGTGCCATCAGGCTGTCAGCTTTACCACCTTTGCCTATGACTGCACCATTTTCACTTAAATGCTACAGCAACTGCAGCCTAAGTACTAAAGCTGATTGACGGAGGTGCAATCACAAAATAGGGCCCTTTCTCAGGGCTTTCATCCATCATTCATCAAGGTCAGAGGGATTACAAAGAGCAGTCAGGGAGATACATGTGTGTTACTTGTATCTCAATAATTCTCAAATCAGGGAGATTTTCTCACTTCCTTAGCCAGAGAGGAAGAAATATTTTCCCTGCAGAATCAGGGAGACGTGGGCCCCATTTCATAAAAAGTTGATAATCTGATATGATAGCAACTCTTGCTGGAATGACAATTGTCATAGTAACGACAAGAATCCAGCTTCCTGATTGGCTGTTGCTATTGGAAGTTGTCATTCCACCAAGAGTTGTCATCCTAACATCTTTGATGAAATGGGGCCCAGATCTACACGTTAGACAAACTTTGCAGTGGCAGGCCGGCTTTCGGCTGGCCCCAAGGTCCGCCTACGTTGCTGTATTCAGTCTCTCATTTTCATGTGTTTACGCTACCTCGTTGAGCTGCGCCAGGGGAGGGAAGTTTCCTATGCATGTTCTTTTAGTTGTAATGGCACTCTACGTACATGTACTTGTAAACACCCTTTTTTTCCCCCAGTGATCTGTACAGTACAGCCGAGTGGGTTTGACCGTGCATTTGGGTCCACTTGCGTTTGCATCAACAAAAGGCAGGCCTCAGGCTGGCCCAGTTTTTGGTACCGGAATTGGACCTTCATGTGTTTGCACACACACAAAAAAATCTGGTACCGAGGCCGGCCTCCGTACTGCAATTACTTTGGAGCAAACCGGGTCTAAGTTGTCAGCTTCAACATATTTGCTACTCATTACATTATTTTCATTGAGTAAAAGAACAGGAGGAGGACATTTCATGGATCTGCCACTAACCTCATCCACAATGGACCAGTCCACTTTGTAGGCGAACAGCTCCTCCTTGGCGGTGGGTATCCTCTCGATCAGGTTCTTGATGGTCTTGCGCTTCTCCTCGGCCGCCGAGGCCACCTTCTGCGACTGGCCCACCGCCTTCATCTCCTCCTCCGAGTACTCAATGGGCACCAGCTTGCGCTTCTTCTTGCCCCCCGTGTCCGCCCCGTCCTCCTCCTGGTTGAACACCTCGCCCAGGGTCAGCTTCTTGCGCTTGCTGCCGACCAGGGCCATGCCGCCAGAGGAGCGCTGGTGGTTGTCTGGGCGGGCGTTGGACTGGGGCGATGCGGCACCTACTGCAGGTGGGGTAGAAAGTGATGGAGACAAAGAGATTGTAAACACATGATGTAATTTTCACATGGTCTTTGTCCATCTTGAGACTGCAACAGATATAGATCTTGTTTTCCCATCTATTCATATGAATGACCCAAAATATCATACATGGGGCGAACATGAAAGCAGATGCAACAAGCATATCTGGGAAGGAAAAAATGAAGTCAATTACTCTCCAGTTGACTCAAATCCATGCCAGAAAAAACAATTGCAAACCATCATTGCGTGTGAGTAACTAACATGTCTGCTTTGCATTAACTTCACGATACATTGTAGAACCGCGACAAAGTGACAGGACTCTTGTGCGACATATTGGTATCTAATTAACAATCTCATATTTGCAAATAAAATCATCAGCCATTGTCCTCATTTCAAGTTTTCAATTACTGCGTATTGTCCTTGGAGAATTAGTAGCTTGATTTCAGTAAAGCCTTTCCTCCAACAGTGCTTAAATTTGTAATTTGCAGTGAACTGAAGCAAAACATGCTGATATGAATGAAGCAAACATACCACTATTGAGGGCCCTCCCCAAATTTAATATCAATGCTTTGCTGGACGTTAAGAAAGTTGAAAAGGTAGATGGACTGTGAAGGGGTCAACTGCACTAGAGGTCATCAGACCTGTACTGTCACCAGACACACAGCACATTTGGAATAGCAATCACAACTACAGACTCCTCAAAATGTCAAGCTTTACATCGATTGTAAAATAATAATTTCTGAACAAAAAAATATCATAGCAGTTTATTACTCTTCTATACCAGCACACAGAATGCAACCTTTGCCTGGGAAATTTAGCAAAAGAGAGTCGATGCCTCTTGAATCATTACTGTAGAGACATTTACGAGAGAAGAAGAAAAATAAAATTCATAAAATGATGAACATACGTACCATATTACACAAAAGGCATATACACACAAATAAGTCCTGCATCAATACACGAGAAATATCTGGGATGATTTTCACAGCATACAAAATGACACACTGATATAAAGGACACAACTGAATAATCAAATCAATGATTTGTCATATTATTATGAGTTAAGAACAAGAAAGGTCCTGAACTTCACACACTTTGTGTACCAGTCCCACCCTTTCTGGTTCCTGAAAGATGACAAATACTTCAACTTTCTTCATCTTTCTTTTCTTTTTCTCAAATTCCTCTGGTGCGCTACCTTTTTGACATAGGCAACACATCCTCTGTAGCATTTCGATCGTAGGCACGATAAGGAACACAAGGAATTGAGGCGAACAAATATTGTGGTCTGCAAAAAATGTCATGATTGATGGCAGAGAATAGAGACGTTTGAGTGCTCAAATTTGGCTTTGCACAATTTTTGTGGGCAAGCAGAGAAACTTGCAATGGCTACACAAGGCATATAGTCACCAGAAATCTGGCCGTCTGATCTGCTGGTGGTGGCAGTGATTTGGTGTGCAAAAGCCTCTTCCGCCGTGGCACCCCCGGCTGCATGGTAAAGACGGGGTTAGCGGTCAACACTCACAAAAATCCAATCTCTTTCATGGAGTGGCTGGTGGCAATTCATGCAAGGGGAGAATGGTTCCTCGCAACCATTCATTTCCACATTTCTGGCGTAGGACCAACTTTAGAAATGATTGGTCACATTTGATATGTCTGTTCATTTAAATGCTCATTTAACTTATTTCACTCAGTTGTGTAAAACATGTGTAAAACAATATCTTACATGTAGGCTAAAGTTTGCTTCCACACACTAACAAAACAATACTATTCCTCTTCTTTTTTGTTTTGTTTCAGAACTTATTAATGTACGTAAATTGACAAGAAGAGGAATCAATACATTCTGACTGCTACATCTTACCTATCCTCTACGGAAATCATAAAGCTCACACCCATTCCATTCGATAATACAATTTATTTTTATTCAATGATATTGCTGTAAATATCATACATCGGTAAGAAATTACACTGATTGGCTTTTTCCAAATTAGCGAATAAGGAACTCCAGCATAAACTCATAGCAACTCTGAAAAGCATGGCATGACCCCACCCCCCCTGACCCCACCATCACTCAAGATGATCCAACCAATAATGTGTAGCAGAGCCACACGAGGGGGAAAGAGTTACGTAAGAACCAAGCCACGGAGAGGCAACTACCTAGCTTGAGGCCACCAAATTTCATCCTTGGGGCGGCCGCCGTGTTGGGGTCCTCCTCGGCCATCGAGGACTGGCTGCTCTCGTCCTGGGCCGGCATGAATCCTCCGCCCCCGTCGTCGTCGTCGCTGCTGCTGGCTGGCGTCTGGGGTCCCTGGTTGGCCTCCTCCTAATGAATGACATTTTGACATTTGACATTGTCAAGTGTAACTATCACACTGAACACATGAATTATTACCATCTTCCTTTTTTGGATGGCTACTCTGTTGACAGTGAAAGTTTGCATAACTATAAATATTTACATGCTCTTTGAGACAGCCATCAGTATCTTTGTATTCTACAACCACACAAATGTATGTACAACTGAAATTGAAAGGACTGCACCATGATAGTTGGGAGACTTTGAATATTCATACACATATGTGTATATACGAGTATGTGTGCGTGTCGGTATAGATACATACAGTGACAGCTGACAGATTCAAGTAATATCTATCAATTCTTTTGACTGGCACTTGCAACATCAACTCGGCATCAAAGACTCTCGGTAGATATCGAGACTCCTGTCTTGGCCATGGGACATGTTTCTTGTAAGCACTGACCTCCTCAGGTTCGGCAGGTTCAAAGGTCGGCTTGAGGGTGGGCTGAGGCTCCTGCTTGATCTGCAGCTGTCTGGGAGTCAGGAGCTTGTCCAGCTGTGGTTGCTTGTGTCGGTCCCTCTCACTCTCCAACTGGTGAGAGAGAATGTGACAACACAGTGTTCAGCCAAGTGTTACACAATCAGGCTGGTTTTATGCGTGACCACTGGTGATATGCAGGAGGGCCAAGCAAACCTTCAACATCAAATATATGGGACTTTTTCTTTTCTTTTCTTTTCTTTTATTTCTTTATCTAACTATTGACTGAATAAAGCAGATTGCTATTGATCTTTCTCTTCATTTGAAGCACTTGTGAAGTGGGACTGGCATAGTTTCATTACTTTTCAGGAACAAATCAATAACTATCACTCCAGTCAGTGTCATACATTCACAAATTTGTGACATTTAAAAAAAAAAAAAAATCATCATTCTTTTTAAATTCCACATTAATAATCACTTAAGTTTGATTACTCTCTCTCTCTATCTCTCTCACAAACTGCTCTAGGAAGGCACCAATTATTTCCTAAATAACTGTTTGGATTGAAGATTTACCACATTTTTTATTCAGACTAAAACTAAGGCAATAGCCAGTGGATCATTAAGGAATAGAAAACTTTGCAGAGGTGTAGATGTCAATCCTGCTTTTTGGATATCATGTAAACAACTATGAGCTATTCTAAAAGAAGACATTTGACATATCATATTTATGTTAAGTTCATTGAGTATATTTTAAACAGGAGTGCTACTAATATATAGATGTGGAGTGAGTAAATGTAGTAATATTAGTAGGGTATTCAAGCCTGAGGAAAATCAGAAAATCTGCCAAAAAGTTATTATTGGAAATTCCTAAAGTTTCAGTGCCATCATTGCTGGATGAGAAGACTACAACAGCTCATGACAAAGCTTTTGCACTGAAACTTCAAAAAATTCATAACTTTTGAACAGACAGCCTGATTTTCCTCCAACTTCATTAATGTGTTCCACTAATACTGCTGCATTCACTAAATCCACATATACATTTTTGGGAATCATTCCCCCTTTTGAGTGGATAGACTTGGGGGTTTGCCTTACCTTTTCTATTTCAGCATCAAGATCTTCTCCTCCTTCCTCCAACAGACGTCGTTTGATCTCCTCTATTTCCTCTCGCTCTCTCCTCCTGTCACGGTTGTCGCTGTCCTCCTCCTTCTCGCGTTCCTTGCGTCTCCTCTCCAATGCGCTGCCCCTAAGGACAACAGTGCGAGACAACACCGTCATGACAAACAGCTGACACAGCAATGTTCAGACGACCACTTCCTTCACCAAATGCTTCTATTTTCTGTACCATTGTGTCTGTGAATCCTGAAAGTTCTCGCCATACTGTAACAGTTATTCAATCATGCCATAGCTGCCACTTTGACAATTGTAGTCACTGTTTTTTACAGCACATTGCATTCGCAAGTGTGCCGCTGACAACCTTCCGTAATATTCACTTTTTTTCAATTAAACACTGTACTACAGCATTTCATTACAGAATAATAACTTATCACTAACGTGGAGTAACGGAACTTCTTGTCACATTTCGATCTTTACGCATTACTTACCCAAAAAGGATTTTTCTTTGCACAAAATTAATAACAGCTTCAAAGGAAAACCATGATTTCGATTTCAGTCCAACAAAATACTGTATGTCCTTTGAGATTTCACCTTGTCCCCCCCCCCCTTTTTTTTTAATTGATCAAAAGACCAACAGTGCACAAACGTGTTCTACTGGTCATTGCCGTGCAAGCATGTACATAGTAACCTTAACTCCCCATGCAATCATAAGGAAACATTTAGCTGTAATACAACAGTAGATAATACTTGAGGTGAATCCATGGCATTTTTCCTTTAAAGAAGTCATTTAAGTTTAAAAAAAAAAAAATCCTCCCTGAAATTTTGACCCAGCATGAAGAGTTTGTTTTCAGTTTTTCTTGGTAGAGACAAGTACACCACTCTTCCCCCGTCTCCCTTGGATTCTGGGATGACATCCTTACTTGTAGTATTTCGGGTCGTCTCTCTCATCTTCGTAGTCCTCGAGGAACTCCTTGAGACGCTTGCCTTCCTTCTCCATCTCAATCTTCTCCACCTCCTCCTTCTCCTTCATCTTGTCGTGCTCGCGCTGTTTCTTGTATTCCCTTGCCTCCCAGTTTCTCAGTCTCTGCAACGTCAATGAAAATGCATGTCATTCGTAGTCAGACATACGACATCATAATCTTTGTCTGTACATTTGCTCCTGTGACAATTGCTCTGGTCTTATTTACTCCATGGACTTAGGGTTAGGGTTGTGATAGGGTTTTAGATTTAGTTTGATGAGAGGTTTAGGTTTAGGATTAGAGCTATGGTTATGTTCATGGGTAGAATTTAAGTCAGGCTTAGCGTGCAGATATTTAATGAGAGCAACTGTCGCAGGGAACAAATGTCATGGAACCATCTACAACAGTTAGTGAAAGTACATATCATATGTGGCTAGAAATAAAAGATAACATAACCTTTCTGTAAACATAGGATACCTACAATGGAAAATCACTGCAATGGGTGCATGAGTGTGGCACTAAGTGTCAACTACTTAAGGATTAGAACAATATGTGTGCATATGTACACAAATTGTATATAGTGCTGGTGCCATTGTCTCTATTGCTGTATTTACATGAATGACCATGCCACCAAATGGAAAGTATAAAGATTACAAAGAGAGATACAATGTGGTCGCACAAATGATTGATCTTTCTCATATCAGGTATGAAAACATACCGTCGGTAATTCATAGTGATATGTAGCAAAGTATCTACTGATGACTCTTGTTCTCTCTACGTCTACTGAAAGAGCACTGGTACACTGCTTTCTTGACAGTAGAAATTCTGGAAGGATGTATCCAAAATATTTGAGACTGCAATCTAAAAACAGATTGCATTATTGATATTTAGCTGATATTAAATCACTTATACTTGGGTACCATGAACGAGACCACTTGAGAAACTCTTCAGGATCACAAAAAAAAACCCATTCTGGTTTACTCACAGCCTGGTAGGCCTCTTCCTTCTCCCGCAACTTGCGCTCAAGCTTTCTCTTCTCATAGTCCTCCTCCTCCTCCAGCCGATCACGGTCACGGTCACGGTCCCGATCTCGGTCTGGGTCGCGGTCCCTGTCCCGGCTGCGGTCCCGGTCCCGGCTGCTCTCTCGGTCTCGGTCCCAGTCACGATCACGACTGCGGTCGCGGTCACGGTCACGGTCACGGTCGCGGTCTCTCCTGCTGAAATAAAAAAAAAAACAGTGGCCCAAGCATGGCATCAATACATCTTTCGTGGCGGGATTGACATGCCAACGATATCCACCTTCACCAAGGTCATTTATACGACCAAGAACATCACCTTCATAGATCATAGTTCACACACGCTACTAAAGAGCTCAAACTCCTCACACTTGAAACATGCATGCGCATACAATATGTTGCTACACGGTTTGTACGAATAACCGCGGGACAGGCAGTTTTCTTTTATTACATTGAAATTTTGTTACAGCCAAACAAATAAAGTATATAAAGGTATATAAAATAATTTTTGTACCTAAATTTTTACTGCATTGTAACGAAAGTTTGTTAGAATGGAAGTGCACTGTGCATCATTTGCGTATCACTGTAAATCATCCTGTAACCAGTCAAAGGTCTCTTTCTCATTTCATCTGTCAGCATACCAGATTAGACTTCATATACAACTAATTTCAGCAGGTCAATGTAGAAATGATGGTTCACAAAAAAAGAGCCAAGGAATCCTTCCCTCACCTTTCCCTCTCGTCACGCGCCCTCTCTTCCCGCATCCTCTCCCGCTCCCGCTCACGTTCCCTGTCGCGCTCCCGGTCCCGGTCCCGGCGTTCCCGCTCCTTGAGCTGCTCCCGGTGTTGCCTCTCCCGTTCCCGCTCCTTCTCCCGCTCCTTGCGGCTCTTCTCCTTCTCCTCGGGGGTCTCCTTCTGCTCCAGGGCCTCCCGCTGGTCCTGCACAAAAGTACAAGAAAAACACAGGAGCTCTTGCATTAGTATAAAAGTGACTCGCATGTTGGAAGCACACAGCCTGTATGTAGGGGGCAGACAATCAGAAATATTCATGAATTGTTTGTCATACAGAGTGCAGAACTACTGCATGTAGGAGGCATCCCAATTAAGGGAAGGAAATGCTGAAAAATATCTGTCAGTAAGTAGTGGCATACTTTGCACTTCAAATTCTTTTCAAGATATCAGGACAACTATGCAGTTGATGAATTTCTAAAATGTTTACATGTTGTGAAAATTTGAGTTATCTCCATGAATATTTCCGTTCATCTCATCACAAGAATTTCACCATTACAACGTGTATGTTACACAGACTTGCTTGTACTATAATGCTGACAGCCAAAGCAGGTATGTGTTATGTTGATATCCTTTTTACACCTTCCTCTTCATTTTGCCAAGTTTTACCTATTCTCTGTGAACATCAGACATACTTTGATCCACACACATTCACTGTGTGGCACAGGAAACCAGAAATCAAACGGAATTGCATCTAAAAATGCAGTAAAATACCAGCAATCAGTACTTATGTGAGTTGTATAATTGAATGAACACAAATCAGTAATACGTGTGCTATTTGATACACACTGTTCTCTGTGTA
Source organism: Diadema antillarum (assembly GCF_040938485.1). Taxonomy (NCBI): domain Eukaryota; kingdom Metazoa; phylum Echinodermata; class Echinoidea; order Diadematoida; family Diadematidae; genus Diadema; species Diadema antillarum. Next base: position 613,954 of record NW_027272280.1, on the reverse strand, counting down.
GCACAACTACCAGCAAGTCTATGAAACATTTTATATTCAACACTTCCTTTAGCAATCACATGACACAGAACAGGGAAAACAAATCCAGCAGTAGTTTTACAATTTCTGAGGTATTTTTGTGCAAAATGTCCCTAGTACAATCCCAAGACGAAACTTTGCTCACACTCAAATAGACCATTTGAGAAGGGACAAGTACTTTATTAAAGTTTCAAAAACCAAAGAAGGGGGCAGATTTGTTCTTTCCCTGTTCTCAAGAAGCCACCTATGAAGACCTCGTCCAACTACAAAACCTATCTCCTCCCGCACCACCGATGCCGTGATCCGCCATGCTGAAGTGCTCCTCCGCTGGAAGGTGACGTTTTCTGGCAGCTGGGAAATCCATCCAGTGATCCAGGTTTTCTTTGAAAGCACCATCACACCCAGCTAAAGGACTCCTTGCAATCGAACAATCACTGCAAGGGAGTGCCAGTGTGTCTGTACAGCTGCAACGCCTGCCGTGCAATGCAACCTGCAAGTCGTCCTCCTCCTCTCCTTGCACTAAAAGAAATCAGTTAAACTTCTCCAGAATGCTGTACAGCAACACAGCTGTAATCTGCACACTTCTGAGTCAAGTTAACAAACGTTAACAATGTCCAACATGGGTGGCAGCAAAATTGGCTTGCACCTCCCTCTGTAACAGCTTGTCCTTGCTTTCTTTGACAGGCATGCAGCAAAGTCTGGGTGTGTCTTTGAAGTCTTGTGGTTGATCACTGTAATACACTCCTCTGGGTGATGGACAGATGATGACAGCCGTGCCGGTGACACGATGAAATGGGCGCGAGAAGATCATTGTTGGACGAGGTCATTCATAGGTTTTTGTTTCTTGTGTCATAGCATTTCATAGATAAGAAAGAGAAAATCACCAACTATCGGAACATGCATTAACGGAGATAAAAACAAAACAAAAATGGACAAACAGACAAATAAAACGTGTGCATTGAAAATTCATTGCCATCCCAAATCTGTAATACCTTTGATCCAAAACGCAAATATTGGTGACAAGTCTTGTAATACTAATCGAAGTGTACAAGCAAAGGAAGACTTGCTTTGCATTTACAGTAAAACATATATATGGAATGGAAAAATGGAGGAACCCTGCATTTCCTCTCCTCTAGAAGCATGTCCAATTTGAAATATAAAAACAATTTTCTTCATACATAAAAATCCTTCCATTGTATCTTTTAATATCATCATGATCAGAGTTACCAGTAACAACACACACACGCCTAGATGAACCAGCAACTCTGTCATCACACAAGGCATCCATGTAAACATTTATGAACACAGACATATCAATACATCTACATTATGGACTTGCGCATGACCGTTGACCTTTGACATCCGCTGAGTTGCTTGCAAAGACCCGAACAAACTCCTCCTATAACTCCCAAGTTGGATGACCTCCATTGTGCCCAATACGTTTTGAGCACACAATATGGCCTGGGCACAATGCTAGCGCCATATAATTCTCAACAGCAGGAATGGAAAACAGTTATCGTGTAGATTTTTTGCAAGGTTAAAGAGGACGAAGAAAGATTTCATAATCATGCTCAACTGCTGGTGAGAGAACATGTCCAGATTACACAAGTGACAAGATAATAATAGCCATTACAAAAAAAAAAAAAAATCTGGTCTATATGCTTTGTAAGGTAACCATATGACTTGACATAGTACTTTTGAGGCTGTTAAAAAAAAATGGATAAATTTCTCAAGCAGTCAGTCTCAATAACAATAGGACTGAAAACATGTTCATGCACAAAATTAAGAACTAAAGCCTACACACACTCACAGATTACAGATCCTAAAATGGTGTTAACAACTTAACTGTTCACTTAAGACCACATGAGACACTGCTCTCCTTGTCTCTGTCGGGTAGTGTCGTCATACCAAACTAGACCTACATCTGATCGTTAATGTTAAAGTAGCTAGTTTGGGGGGAGCAGGAAGACTCTAATCTGAACCAATGACTAAGCTTCATAATCATTTGTATCTCAGTCAAAAATGTTGAGATCTTTGCTTCTACCAGCCAAAACGTCGTGCTCCTCTAAAGGCATTTCAGACACTTCAGGTGCACCAAAATATTGTATGAACGAGTTAGATAATACAAGACAATACACACATGAACAACTTGCAGACTGACATACAAACTTGCCACTGCTATCATGCACACTAATCAGTGGTTCGCATACATGTACATACCCTCCAACGCAACTGAGGAAAATGCAAGTTATCAGATTTGCTTTTCCAGTATAAAGTCAACAGGAACAATTCTCATTTGTATAGCATCAGTGCATGTGTATTTAATAATATCTGTAAATGTACCAAGTGTTCTGTTAAGAAACAACTTCCAGGAAATTCTCTTCTCACTGGCAGCCTGAAATGTGCACAAGTTACGACTTTCTTTGAGGCCATTTTAGAGACAGCAGTTGGAGATTATGCACATGTGGAAAACAGCCAATCATCAGCTCACTATTTCTAATCTAAAAGAAACTGAAAAACCTTCTCACTATCTGATTGAAATTTAATTCCAGCCGTAGTGTCAAATGTGTCCTCTTGTTTCAAATTGTCTAGTCTTCACTGTAAATTTCTCTAAGTTTAAATGCTTCTAAACAGTAATGACAGCTCTACTCAACCCAACATATTTCACACTCTCTCAGTATATCACAAACAAAGAATATTGCGTAAAATTATTTTGGTCCATCTGGTGAAAATCTGTTGGGATAATGGGCCTAGAGGTTTAATAATATTAACAGTAAACTACACAATCACATGTTTAGCACTATGGTATTGTTTCACAGACTGAAGCAAGTGTGTTTGTATGCTTCAGCTGATTAAGACTTGTATAGTGGTCTTTTCATAGAGCAAATGATGTATTTGGCATAATAAGTCTTTTCAGTAACAACCCCTTTTTGGCTTGAATTCAAGATACCTTTCAAATACTTCTCATAAGTGTGATGCTATCTACTTTGTGACTACCACACCCTGCATTTGCAATTATCTACATGGCAAACCAATAAATATGAAATGGAAAAGAAAAGTGTAAAACATACCTGAGACTACATATGGCCAACTCTTTCTTCCATTTGCTGCAAGAGAAAACTTCTATGTTTTTTTTTTTTTCATTTCTTTGTCCTACCACAACTGGAATAAAATATAAGGAAATGGTTCAGTACTTACCATCTCAATCAACATTTTAAAGGAAATGAACGCAGGCTGCGGCAACTATCACGCCACTGTGGCGACACCTTGGCCCCAGGCGCCAAGGGGGGCTGTGACGAAGCAGTACTATAGTAGTCATGGCAGAGGTATAATTGTTGTATTAAGAAAAACTATTTTAATATGGACGCTGTGCGTAGGAGCATGAGCGTGCTAGTAATGGTGATATAATAATTCTGGTATGAAGATTTGTGTCAGCTATCACTAGTATGCAACCCACACCCACAGTTACAACTAGAAAAAGAAAAAGAAAGTAATCGAAATATGTGACATTGTATTGGCCACATCCCTTTCAAATAAACTTTAAGTTTGTCAAATTTAGCATTTTGGAAGGAATTGCATTGCTCATCAGCACATACTGTACATCTGTAGGTCTGTGTGCTGTATATTTCATGTTAAAAAAAAGAAAAAAATATGTATATGATTTCTCAGCCTCCTTTCGGAGAAGTCACTGTCTCTCTGAACAATAATCTTGCAGTGTTTAAGCCTCTGGATCCAGAACAACTATTTCCACTGAAATGTTGAAATGCTAATATTGTTCCTGTAAAAACAACAAAAAACATTCATACAGTAACAGTCATTCATTTTAACGGAGTGAAAGTGAAAACACACAAAAGCTGGCAAAAAAAAAAGTGAAAATAATGTGAAGCAAAAGAATAACCTACCTTGTAGGACTGTCTAAATCGATTGATCTCACGGTTTATGAGATCTTTTTTGTCTTCCTCTAAATTCATGTCGTCAAGCTTGTCCTGCAAACCAAACCAAGACAGAAAATGATCATAGTCAGTTAACTGAGCACACATCAATCCATGTTGTTTAACTTGGATGTACTAAGTATCGGTATCTGTGAACAACTTCACTCAGTCCCATACACTAAAAAACACATGTGCCCTTTGAACATGTTGCAAACAACATTAATTGATACTAACTCCATCATCTCTTCGACTTGGCATCACAAGGATTCCATGTAGTGTTAAACGTGTATATGGTACATAATTCAAGTATCATCATTTTTTATCTACTTTCCTCCAATCATGGGTCCAGGACAGACAACATTCCAAAGACGTAACCTCATTCAAAAGGTCAAGTTTGGTCTAAATGTGGAACCTCTGCATGAGTTGGCTGTATTGCTTACAGTACTTCCCTCCCGAATATTGTTTCTTTAATTCTGACAGATTCTGTTTCTCTAATGTCAGAGCACACAGACAGGAGTTCTGCTTTGATTTGCCCTGTAAATCTGACTTTTATCCACTCATTACTAAATCTGGATTCATGCATCCAACAAGTTCAGTTGGCTGCTAGCTATTCCCCGGGCTACGGTGTCAAATCCCATTAATTGAATAAAAAGAAGACAAAAATCCCATTGATGCACTCACCTTAGCTTTCTGCTTTTCATCCTTCAGCTTCTGCTTCTGGGCAAGGAAGTTGCTCCTCTCTTCTGTTCATTGAAACAAAAATATAAGAAAATAAGGTAAAATGAAAATAAAATATTTATAGCTTCGCATGACACACACGCTTGATCATACACAGAGTGGTTGAAAAATATAATTCCAAACTGATTTGTAGTCATCATGACAAAACTTAAAGGCATAATTCACCATTTGCAGATGAAACAAAAACCCAGCATTAGTGCTTTAAAATAGTTCTAAATTATGTGAGTTAGGGATAGAAACAACCACTGTACAAATTTGAATCTGTTTAATCGTTATTAAGTGTTGTTAAATACACAAAATGTGAACAATAGCTACAATAACAAGAGACCCGCGGGTCTAGCGCTCACCTGAGTATCGCAAGTTCACCTTTCACGCAGTCACTAATCTAAATTATTCACAGCTCTACCAAAATTTGACGAGGCATTCTCAAGTGGAAGATGAAAATGTACAATAAGGGCCCAATTTTTTCAAGATTCCTTAATTTGGGGGAATTGGGGCCCCCTGGGGCCCTCTGGGTGGGGCATGGTGCCCAGTTTGATAAATTGAGATCCTGACCACCTAGGGATGCTACCTGCCAAGTTTGACAAAAATCCATCATGAGGTTTTCAGGAAGAAGATGAAAATGTACAATTCAGGCCCCCATTTGGACCCTTCCAACCACCCCCTCCCCCCTACCCCCAAGAGGGGCACCCCTGGATCTCCTATGAACAAACTTGAAACTACAGTCATTAATGTACTCACTCATAGTATTATCTCAGCTCTATAACTTCTGATTCTAGAGAAGATTTTTAAAGATTCCTTCATTTGGGGGGTTTGGGCCCCCTGGGGGCCCCCTGGGCGGGGCATGGTGCCCATTTTAACACATTGAGATCCTAACCCCCTAGGAATGCTACCTGCCAAGTTTGGTGAAAATGGGTCATGGGGTTCTCAAGAAGAAGATAAAAATGTACAATTTAGGCCCCATTAGAACCCTTCCCCACCCCCCTCCCCTGGGTCCCAAGGGGGGCACCCCTGATTCTGCCATGAACAAACTTGAAACTACAGTCATCAATGTACTAACTCATAGTATTAACTTCGCTCTATCACTTCAGGTTCTAGAGAAGAAGATTTTTACAGATTCCTTAATTTTGGGGGGTTTGGGCCCCCCTGGGGGCCCCCTGGGTGGGGCATGGTGACCATTTTAACAAATTGAGTTCCTAACCCCCTAGGGATGCTACCTGCCAAGTTTGATGAAAATCGGTCATGGGGTTTTCAAGAAGAAGATGAAAATGTAAAAAGTTTACGCACAACGCACGACGGACGACGGACGACGGACGACGGACGACGGACGACGGACGACGCACGACGCACGACGCACGACGGACGCCGGACGAAGGGCGATCGCAATAGCTCACTTGAGCCTTTGGCTCAGGTGAGCTAAAAATGTTTCCAGACTAAACCTTCTAAAGTTACGGTTTATCGACAAAAACACTCATATCTCCTTATATTTTAGACTTTATTGCACAAATTTTATATGGAAGGACGTTTTGTGATACAGCAGACCTACACATATGCATCAAATGTGACACAACTGTATCTTCGACATTTTTTAAATCACTGCTCCCAAAGGTAAACAGGATCTTTAACTGTAGCAACACATAGGTTTTGTTAAAATTTAAAATAGACCCACCTTTAAAAAGAAAAAAAAGAGAGAAAAACTATAAACAAACACACAAACTTACCAGTCTTTCAAACTTTCTAATCCTGATCATGAAGACGAGATTAATAATTAAATTCTAAACACTTTACAGATCATATATGATCTGTCAAAAACTAAAAGACAGGGGCATTTGGTACCAACACTTTTGGGGCTTTAGTGTGTAACCTTGCACAATATGACAGAAATCATGCAATACCATGTTTGGTTCTCTGACTATGCTCTTGTGTAAACTACTTTTTCACACACATCATATATCACACATCTTTCACATGGTCGTGATATATAAACCAATGTTAACGTTTTCCTCTGGTTTCAAAACTATATTAAAATTCACTATCAAGCCAAACTTTCACATAACTGCAGATCTTTTCTCCTCCGTATTTTCTCTCCAACATTTTAAGACCAATTTATTCTGAGCATGTGTAGGTTGGTAATCCAATCTGAGTTGAAAACCATATAAAATGTGGAAAACTTATTGTGTCGCCATGATGGTACCAAGAATGTGTAATTCCACAACACAAATTAAGGAACACATAATCTTAAGGAGTGAGCCATTTCTATGCTGCCTTTGTTCCATAATGTAAAGCATGCACACACAGAAATATCTGAACAACATGTAAACCACGTACCATTTGTCCTGTTCAGCTGTGCAGAGCAGTCTTGGATCAGTCGCCGTATTTGATTCGAGATATCCGAGTCTTCTTTTGACGTGACATCATCGACATCCGAACCCTGAAATGATTGGACATGAAAAGGAGCATGAAGTATAAACAGACATAAGGCATCGAAATAGACTTGAATATAACCTACACTATCCCATTACTACATGATATTCCTTAACAATACATGTGGAAACAATTTATGTGTGTTACCTTTCATTGTCATGGATGTACGTTACAAATACAACACCGAATAATTTGTGTGGAAATTTAATAAATGAAATGAAATGAAATATGAAACTTTTCTGGTACTCACATTCACACATACATTTGAGTAGAAAAAAGTCTGATCTGTCCTTCTTAATGTCAAGTTGACAACAACAAAATGTTCTTCCCTCTCAAGATGAAGACTTTTTTTTCATTTACAAAGAGAGTGCAAGGTATACTTTTAAACATACTCTAACCATCTGAAGTTCATACACACGACACCTTAAACAAACACTTGATTGTTGTTGGCTAAAATTATCAGCACTGCAGTGGACAAAAACCCAATATGTAAGTACAGAAAAGCTTTTTGAACATGCATGCACATGTCACCGATGGGGAAAAAAACTTCAAGAAAATAGGACATTTCTGTTTTTCTCACCGCATCTCCGTTTTTCTTCTGCAGGTATTCATCAAGCAGTGTTCTTGTCTTTTGGTCAACCTTTACCTGCAATGCAAAGAAACATTCAAAAAATGCAAGAAAGAAACCACACAATAAGTTGGTCATCCAGCTGTAGTTTCTTTTAAGAGCACATATGTGTAATATGATAGCACATGAGTCCTTAACTTGTGTTTGAAATTTGTGTCTGTTTGAACACAGCATAAATTGTACATTCACAAACAGCTCCACTGTTTCATTCCATCCTTGAGACCATAAATAAAATATGTACCAGGTATTCACAAGTATGATGGGGCGGGGATACACTCAAGACATCTCAGTATACACTTGACAAAAAGAATTCAACATAAACTTTCTCCTGTTTGACATTTAACTGAATCACACCTTACAACATCAGCACAGATGACGAAATCAGATGCCCAGAATAACTCACATCCTAGTATCACATGACACTTATCTGAAAACTGAATGCATTCCTTTGATTGTTTGCAATCTTCAAAAGTCTACTTACTATGAGATATCACTTATTGTTGGACCATCACTCTCTCATTTTCTGTTTTTATTTTGCTGTGGAGGCCGAAAGGACTCCTACAAAGAAAAGGTGAAAGGTGAATGTGCTTACCACAAGCTTCTTGTCTCCAATTTCCAGGTCGTGGAGGATGCGAATAGCCCGAAGGCTGGCGTCCGGTCCGGCATACTCGCAGAACCCAAACGCTTGCAACTTGCCGGACGCCCCCTGGACTCTCTTCCAGCTTAGCACCGCACCACATTTCTGTATACATGCCAGATCAAAAAAAAAAAAAATGCTGTTTCTAATTACTGTGGTTTGAGGCACATGCTACGCCATCACAATACTTACCAAAAACTATGAAAAATACAATGACTAATAATAACAGTGCACAACCAAGTTTGATGAAGTCCAGTATTTCTCAAGTTGTTGCATAAACAATGACATTTTAAATCTGACCTCACTTCTCATTCGACTTTCATCGCATCTATCACATCACAGAATTACCACTTATTTAATAATTACACCAGGTTTCGACAAAATACTGTACATATTTCTCATCCTGTGGATAAAAAAAAAATGTCAAAGTTTTGTTATATTTTCCTAGCCTATCAACTGTCTTCAGATCTGAAGTATTCCGAAAGAAATTGTTTCATAGCAAATTCTAGTTGCACATCTGCTTGCATGAATTTTGGAGCAGTCACCGTATCAACTGACCTCATGCACCAAAATCATATCATTTCACACTTCGCACTTTGTATTACAAGGTCACATACATGTGTGCATAAACAGCTTTATCAAGAAACCTCTGGTCATACCATGTTTCCTGCGACAAAATAGTAACACTATTTGCGAAAATTATTTCCTTTGCAGAGAAACTTACAGCAAGGAGGCTCTTGATGAGGGAATCCGGAGCTCGTTCCGAAATGTTGCCAACAAAGACAGACATCTTAGGCTTACTGGCGTCGTCAACTGGCTTGTCATCCTGTATTTCAGAAAGCAAGGCAAGCACAAGAAGGAAACGACACACATAATTATCAATTAACAACCATACCTAAAATAGTGCAACAAAGAACTCCCTATGTGCATCCTCAAGAGTCATTTGCAGTAATAAAAAGACCCTTTGTCTGTGAGCACAATGCATTTACAGCCAAGTCATAAAAATTGGCATACATGAAAGCACCTCATAGAGAATGCTTCCAAGAATTGTGCCATCACAATTTGGCTTTCAGGGTTCTTAAAACGTCATGTAAAAAATTGATTCTAGATTTATTACAGCTGCCATGGCAACAGCAAAGAAGTAGCTAATCATTTCTGGCTTTAAAAGGAAGTTGCCAGCAGCAGTTGCGATAAACTGTTTCTGTAATGTATTACAATCTATGGATGTTTCTTTTCCAACAGCCTAGTAAGAAAGCATTTCATTCCCCTGCTCCCTCCCATTAAGTTCCAAAGGCAGGAATTCACTTAGTCGTTGCTAGGTAGGGCAAGCCTCCAGCGAGCTTTGTCATTTTTAAAGGACAAGTCCACCTTCATATACATGTGGATTGAGTAAATGCAGCAATATTTGTACAATGTAGAACACATTTGTGAAAGTTTGGGGAAATCGGACAATCCGTTCAGTAGTTATGAATCTTGCACCTGCACAGTCACTGCTGGATGAGAAGACTACTAGAGTGTATGATGTCACATGCGTACAACGATATAAGGAAAATATAAAGAGAATTTAACAAAATGTTACTTTTGGGGAAAAGTGCACGTTTCCTCGACTCGTCACTGATGTATGTTATGGGTAATATTATTCCCCTTGCCTTTCGAAAGAGGAAAGTCAGGTGCTCTTTTACTATGTGAGGAAAGTGAAAATATCTTGAATTTTCTGAATACTTTCTCTATACACTGTAGTTGTATATATACATGTGACATCACAAGCTGTAGTAGTCTTCTCATCCAGCAGTGACTAAGCAGAAACTTCAAAAATTCATAACTTTTAAAAAATTGTCCAATTTCTCTAAAATTCTTGCTCATGTGTTCGATCAATATTGCTGCATTCACTCAATCATCATGTCTATGAAAGTGAACTTGTCCTTTAATTCTGGCAAAGCATTATTGGGAAGAAGCTTGTGCTGGTTTCACATCATTTTTCCATGTGTATTAAACATGTGTATAAGCCTCATATAAGGCATCATCATTCAAAGTTTGTGAGCTCCTTCACACTCGATAAGCGAATGTGTAATTGATTTATTTGGCCATTCTGTCAAAAGCTAGACGGTCACATCAAACTAGGAAGTTCACTTAACAGTTGATGAGACCTGCCCATCTGATTGACATATCGCTTGACAAACTGCCCTTGTTTGTCCTGGAGTCTCTCTGGTCATGAGTAAGAAAAATGGTGTAATGATCTTGCTCTAATATCTTATATAAAGTCTTTGTATGTATGGTATTAGAACAAGGTCATCACATCGTTTTTTTAAACCAATGGTAACTGCACTAGCCTTATCTGCTGCGGAATTGTTCTTCAACAATGGTCCCGGTTTGCCAAAATTTCTTTGAATCTGAAAAGAATGTAAAAGACATTGCACAATCCCAAGTAACATCAAAACTCGAGCAGTGCCTTGGGCAATTAAAAATAAAAAACAACAACCAAGAGGCAACACATAATGCCCCTTTCCATGTGAAATATTTTCAATTTCATCGGATGAGAATGAGAAGGGTGTTAAGGTGCCTCAAACACTCTGGCTTTAGTGGCAACTTAACACCCTTCTCATTCTCACCCGACGATTTGCGCACCTACTTTGGTAATCTCAACATCTCTTAAGAGTATGGTTACTACATGCTTCATTCAAGCTGTTAAATGCATAGAAAATGTAGAAGTTACAGTATATCAACACAATTCCACTAAATTGCACTACCAACAGCATGAAATACATTAATATATGGGTAGAGTAAAAGCAACACACACACTGTACATGTACACTCACAATACATTTCTATAGCCACATTGCTCTGCTTGCTATTTCAAACTGAAGAAAACACAGGATGTGCACTATGCAATAATTATTTTTTATATATACAGCTGTACATAAAAAAATAACACTTCACTCACCAACATACCATGGACACACACACACATGCACTGTATGCAATGGCTAAGTTATATTCACATCAAAAGTATTGTGGACTGCTATCTATTCAATACTGTCACAGATACATAAATATAGGGAATGACAATACATGGAACATGTGAAAATTAACCATAATGAAAGGGACAGGGTTACCACTCCCAATCAGCATAAAATGAAATCTGACTTAAACCTTTCATTTTTCTCCCCTCTCACATCCCCTTTCTCTCGCCAAGAGGGTGAACATGTTATTTATCACACCATGCATTTTGGCATTTCTGCGAAGCTTGTCATGGGGGGTTGTACTGTATGCTTCAGGGCACATGTCTTTCCGAAAACCACTTCAATTTGAGTGAGGACTTTTCTACCGGAATTTACAATGATAACCAATACCAAGGCCTTGCCGCCTACTACTACACATTGTGTACACATCCATCACATGATGGGTCTCCTTGCCACTTACTTTGGTCACATGAGATGGCTGGTTTGACCTGATGACGGGCTGCGACATGTTGGCTGGCACTGTCTGCAGACGGGGCAAATCATTGGAAGAAAACCTTTGAAACGCACCTGTAGGAACCGGGGCATCTATTAACAGTGAATTGCCCCTGCCTCAAATTAAACCCCATCTCACCATTATCCTCCTCACTTTCTCCTACGTGGTGCCCTTCAACCTCTTCAGCAGGCAGGGGGTAAAATATCTTCTCTATTTGACTATGCTTATAAATGTAGTTTTCTGTATCGGTCTAATGAATTGTCTGAAGAGCATGTACAGTAGCATGAGCACAACACATGGCGTGATGACTTCTATGCATGCTGACAAAGGATGAGAATACAACAGTCATGCATTCTGCAATCTTTCTTTCCTCTCAGTTAGGACACATGTATTTGATACATTATGAAGAGCATGCAAGAACCACACAGAGTTTCAAATAGTGCCCACAAGCATGCATATATGAATTTAAGTCATTCTGCTAAAATTCATGCACATACAATTATTCAGAGAGCTTGGTTTACTGATGTAGGTATTCAAATCTTAGTACAACTCTATGACATCAAAGTTGTTCTAGAGAAAAAGCCTGAAAGCTCGCCTGAAAATTGCTCAACAAAACATGCGTAGATGTAGCTGGAAGATGGATTTTAAAAGTATTGAAATACAGCAAGTACAATGTATATTGCAGAAACAGGAAATTGAAATACAGTGTAGCTTGTAACTAGTTCCTCCTGGGAATACCATCCCCAGATTTGAATGTACAACATTAGTAAACCACCCAATTCATGTCACACAAGATTTCTGCATTAACATGGCAAGTATATGCATAATTACCCCAGGTGGAGTTGGTAGAAGTCCAGGCATTCTTACACCAGGTGCCACTGGAACACCTGAACGTACAGAGAAATGAACAGATATTGGACACGGAGACAAAAAGCATTCAAGTACACATAACGCAGTTAAATTTATAACAATATGCAAGAAATCTTGTATCTGTTAAAGTTATGGCCACATAGCCCTTGACATAACTTCTCTTTTTTTTTAAATTGCTGAGCTGGAATTTTCTCTAAGTGTTCATAAACAAACAAATAAGCAAATATAGTCAGGACATGAGCTTGTATGATGTGTACAGCTGTAGGCAAAAGCAGCAGATTTATGAAAACTAGTGTGTCAATAGGAATTATGATTGCTCAAATAACAGTTTCAGCAAGTAAGGAAGAATAAACATGCAACAGTAGTGTACTCTCAAGTTCTCTTGTGCATCACATTTGTAATGTAGAAGTTACCGAGCAGGTTAATGTGAATTCATCTCACCAAAGATGTAATGAATTGTCATATTTTTCACTGAAATTTACAGTTCCTGACATTGGATTACCATGAGATACCTTGCATATTAGACAATTATTCAAAAATCTTCCAATTTGTTAAAGGGTATCTCTTCAAGCTTCTGAGTTGCATCAAAAAAGGAGAAAATACATCCATGATCCATGTGTGCTGTAAACCATGCCCGTTCCTCCATCCTTTTTTCCCCCAATATCTCAGTGTTGCGTTGTATAGCAACATTACAAAAGATGGCAAAAAGTAGATTTGATTACATAATATGTATTTACAGTGTAACACTCTGTGAAGTACAGTAAGTACTTTCAGCATATGAAAAAAGGTGAACCGCTCTTACCTGGCCGTATATACGGTTGTGGTATACCTGGTGGGTATGTCCCAGTAAACCCAGGCATGCCATAAGGTGGCCCTCCACCAGCAAACGACATGTGATCTTCTCTACTCCCAAGGCTTATGTTGGACTAAATTTACTGGTATTGGCACACAAAGCTACTATCAAAATTGCTCCTCTACGTTGACAACCTGTGACACAAAGAAATAACAAAAAACAGAAAGCATGTAAGAACACATCAACAGCTCAGCAAACAATAGGTCATCATCAACATACCCACTACGCGACACTCATAAACTGAACTTCATCAGCAAACACATTTGATGTTTACAAATGCACCTATCAAAATGATCCCACCAAACGATTTTGGTGCTTTTTTTCTGTTCTGTTCGGCTGTACGTTTGATGAACTTGACACCTACACTGTACTAATGTAGCTCAACCCAATTTTGGAATGAAGGAATTCATCATAATTAATATAATGCATGTATATGTGGTACCCATCAAAGTAAGCAGTATAGACATTGATACTAGAGTAGGTGGGTTCTAAAATTTGTCAGAAAACTAATCACTTTCCTTTAGATATTACAGGTTTACTTTCTTCGTGAATTCCGCCATCCACAAGCCTTTGGGCGCCTTTCGTGCAAGCGTCCGTCCTGCTGCAGACAGCGCACAAGCCATGCAAGCTGTGGGATTTTCAAAGCGAGCTTTATTTAAACTTTATATATCAGATGTGATATGAATGAGAAGTGAACAGGGCATTCAGGGGGGGCCCCTGACATAAGACTCAAAAGCACGTACACTGTACATGCGTAGCACCCCGGCCGACACTGGCTCAGCTCAGAAGGAGGGGGAATTTCTATTTAGAATCTAATGTTAGTTAATATTAATAATATGAGCCGCCTTCATTAAATGAGCGGGTTTCCCGGACTGATTTCTACACTCACAGAAACTAGACTAGGTACAATGTACCCCCAATAGAAATCTAGATGTTTAAATGCAGTAACTATACCTGGTACTATACACAGCCCTGTCTCTAATTTGCACAGACTCTGCTGCAGAGATATTTTATCAACCATCCCTCGCACTCGTACTGTGCTGCATGTGTGTACAACCAAGGAGGTTTGAAAAATGGAGTCACAACGGTCTTTGTATATTCGCTTTGATCCCATGCTTGAAGCCGCCACTAAAAAATATTTGAATTATGTGTCAAACTGGATCTGCCGCTCAGATGCGAAGACAATTGACTCGTGTCTCATTGCATGATCACCAGCCGCTTTCCAAGGAAGATAGATATATGTCTTTGTGATGGTACTTACTTTTCGCTATCCCTACTTACAAACGATGGGCTGTAGACAATAGTAAAGGCAAGGGGGTGCGCAAATAGAAATTGCTCAAATATTGCTGAAATAGATATCAAAATTACTCGACTGTATGTGTCTGTACGCTAATCTGACATATCAATTTATAAAGAACTATAATTTGCAAAAAATAATTGAAGATGATACCATATAGTTTCATTTGGCGGAAATAAGGAGAAAAGTGATAAAACCGGCTTTCCATGAGGGTAAAATTTCAAACACTTTCACAAAATACAGCTCAGATTTACACTTTTGCACATATTTTCAAACGGAATTGACTTTTGTTTTATATAGTTTAGCATTAGGTGAAATTTCATTGCATTTGATATATAAACGAGCAGCATATAGCATTATAGATCTAACATGTTCGATTCTAAATATTGTTAGGGTCTAGCGTTAAGCCCTAGGCTAGGGCATAGGCCAACCCAAATATGTTTTAGCGCTACAAACGAATCTTCAGATCGTTTCAAGCATCGAACATCAAAGGCACAAATGCACCTGTGGAATTCTTTTGTCCATCCATACAAAAACTGACAGCTGATTGAATAATTATAGTCAGTTGTAACTCCATCTCTCGAATCTCCTTGGTACAACTACAGTGTACAGCAATATTCAGATATAGCGCTGTGTTAACGTTACTCATAATGGTATATCAAGGAGGTTCGAGAGATGGAGTCACAACAGTCTTATTCGCTTTGATCCCATGCTCGAAGCCGCCACTGAAGACAATTGACTCGTGCCTCACTGCATAATCACCAGCCACTTTCCAAAGAAGATGTATGTCTTTGTGATGGTAATTACTTTTCGCTATCCCTACTTACTGTACAAACGATGGGCAGTAGACAATGGTAAACGCACAGGGGTGCGCGAATAGAAATTGCTCAAATATTGCTGAAATAGATATCAAAATTTAATACTCGACTGTACGTGTCTGTATGCTAATCTGACAAATTCAAATAAAGAACAATACTTGAAGATGATACCATATTAGTTTCATTTTGCAGAAATAAGGAGAAAAGTGATAACTGAAACTGATAAAACCGGCTCTCCATGAGGGTAAAATTTAAAACACTTTCACAAAAATACAGCTCAGATTTACACTTTTGCACATATTTCGAACGGAATTGACTTTTGTTTTAGACTCTATATGCTTTATCATTGGGTGAAATTTCATTGCATTTGATATACAAACGAGCAGCATATATAACTCTAACAGTCAGATCTAGCGTTACAAAGTAAATTACAAATGGTTCCTTGTTAGTTTGTGCCTGGCACTGGCAGTGGTACCCGATATTATGTTAGCGTTAAAAATGAATCTTCAGATTGCACAGAAAGATGGCGGCTTCAAGCATCGAACATCAAAGGCACAAATGCACCTGTGGAATTCTTTTGTCCATCCATAGAAAACTGACAGCTGATTGAACAATTATAGTCAGTTATAACTCCATCTCTCGAACCTCCTTGCTCATACATAGAGTAAATATATCACGCAGACAGACATGAGACACAGCTACACAGTACAATAGTCAATACATGTACAGTGCCAGTGCAGTGGCCAGTGCAGTGGCAGTGCACAGCACACAGTCGCAGTCACACATTTTTTTTTTTTTTGAACACGCTATAAAGCACGCACGTATACTGGCTTATTCATGCAAAAATGCTCATTGAATTCGTCTAGCAAATGGTATGGGTTCTATTTTAGACTATACGGACTTACATTGCCAAATATTCTCGTCAGGCTGTGCTTGTTTGCTGACTGGACATGATGGACGGCACCCACGAATCGTTCCTACATACATACAGTCTGTACACGTACTTGTACACGTACACGTACGTTATACGTACGTCGGAACTTAGTACGTTGTGTGTATGATGTACGTCCGCGCCGCTTGTATTACAGCTGCGCACGTCCGTATAGATATAAATTAACACTGTACATTACACGTACAATATGCATGCTTGCACGACTAGTTACACCAACACAGCATCATTTAGCACGCATGTGAGATGGAGAATAGGATCGATTGCAGGACACGCGCACGTACCATAAGAGTTCTGTGGCGCGCACGCACATCACGCGTGATTATGATCAGACAAACGATGTGCAGTGTTAGTCCTTGGTGTTAGTGTACAGCATAGAGCAGCTCTATGGTGTACAGTTACACTTCAGGAATGAGCAAAGAGATTGTATGGCTCCAAACTATGATCACACGGGTGAACATTTCCCCACGGAGACGTGTGTTAAAATTCAAAATTCAAAAAATTCTGTAAAATAGCAGGGAGAAATGAGGTGTTTCATATTCGGTAACCTGAAAAATTGAAGTATACCCTATACCCATCCATCAAATTTCCAAGGGGGATTCTTCAGCTCAAACTCTGTCCAAGTGTTCGCAAAGCAAGATTACGAGTTCTTTTTTACTCAAAATATCACATGATTATTTTCTGTATAAACATGCACCAAATCAAATAATTAGTCCCTTCAAATTCCATGAGAAAAGCTTTCATCTTCTAACCAAAATGCAGTTTGTAGAGTAATTCATACTCAATATCTGCAGCTATTCAATTTCTGCCAAACTGCCTTTTCTGATTTTTAATTATTTTTTCCTTCATTTATTTTAGTATCTTTGGTACGATTTTGTGATCAGGGATAGGTATGAGCCCTGTATGGAACCTCACTATCCCACAATGCTTGTACTTGCGCATGTGAGCCATCCAAGAAGGAAAAACATCATAGGAAAATGACTCTCCCCATACACCCTACCTCCCTGCACCTGCAGGTAAAGTTGGTGTCGAACTTTTAGTGTTTGATAAAGTTAACATACTACAGTTGAAAATGAATATCGAACTATTCTAATATAAATGTCAATTAACTTGACCTTCTTTTTTTTCAAAGAAAAAAAAAAAAAGAGGAACCTAGTGGTCAAAACAGAAGTGATCTTTACGAATATTGTGTTAAAAGTGAGTTTACTTTGATGTGGATCACAATACCATCACCCATCACTCTTGACTGGCAGGGTCCCATTAAGAACCACACCATTTCATGTTAAGATTTGTCTTTGAAGAGTAAATTACACATGCAGTGGTAGAAGAGTTATTGATAGACCTACGGGGGAGGGGGGGGGTAGTAATAAAAGTAAGAGAGTTATGGAAGTTCCAATTCTTTGAACCCGAATATAGCGACAGGTGTACAAATTATAGCCGAGGCGAAGATTATACCTAGAACGATTCTCGCATCGGTTTCCACGCTGTAAATTCATAAAAACAACGCTTTTTGTCTTAAATTTAGCGGTTTGTATAATCCTCTCCTTCCTGGCAGTCATAACTGCTAGTTATTTCAACATTGCTGTCACCACTCATATAAATAAATAAAGTAAATAAATAAGTAAATAAATACAACAATGTGGTGCACTGTGGCAAGGTTTGTTTGTAGGCGATTGGTAGATTGCATGATGACATCATTACCTCATTAATCTGCTTGCTATTGAATGTGCTTGCTGATCACAACGTTATAGAAATCATAGGCCTATGCTTCCATATCCTTCGAATTTGTTGGAAGTGCTGACGATACTAGGCCTAGTACTCTGTTAATGAAGGGTTTTCTAATTATTTAACATGATGTAAACGAATATTTGTCTGCCGTTTTTCGAGTTCACCGAAGTACTAATGGGTCTTAGAGGATATACGGCTGTTGGCAAATCATAGGCCTATAATGCGAATTATAACAATGAAGCAATAAGATCCATGTATCCTTTGGCCGTTATAGATTTGTTTTGTGCAGCTTTTTGAATCCGAGGGTGTGGATTAATTGGGGTATAAGTAAACGGTGAGAGGACTTCGTATTTCCAATGGCATTTTTTTTTTCTAATTGAAAAAAAAAAACCTTCAATTTGTCATGAAATAAAACTCAGAACGTTTAATAACATAGAGGCACTGAGATTCGTAACAATTCCATAAACATAATATATGGTAATCTATCATTGTGTGAAGTGTCGATACACCTGGTGAAAAAAAAGAATGAACAATGATAAACACAAACATTTAAAGTTGTAGGAATCAAACATAAAAGATCTCAACCAAGCACAGAGAGCGGAAGTATTGCTAGACAAAATTGATAATGGTGAACACAATATTATGGATGGCAAGACATTTGATTAAAGAACATTCATTTTTCTTTTTTTTTTCTTTTGCTCTAAAGGAATTGCCGTCATTGATTTTGACGTCGTAATCTAACGCAAAACAACGCTCAGCATGCCACATGACGTCATCATCAGCCCCTGGAAGATAATGTCTTATGATGGTATAATTACTTTTCGCTGTTCCTTCTTATGAAACATGAGCGGTACAGACAGAGGGATGTGCGAATGAGAATTCCCTCGAATTACCCGACTTTATATGTTTTTACACTAATCTAACATATTATTATAAATGAATAAAGAACTATGTACAATATCAATTTTGTTTGTCGGATGTGATCGGAAAGATGATAAAATCGACTTTCCAGTATAAGGGTGCAGTTCAAATATTTTTACAACGTACGGCTCAGATTTACACTTTTTGGCGTAATCCTGGGCCCTGTTTCATAAAGCTCTTCGTAAAGTTACGAACAACTTACGAGCGACTGGTGATCAGTTCTGAAGTGCTATACTTATCAGAATTTCAATAATTCAGCACAAGAACTGATCACAAGTCGCTCGTAAGTCGTTCGTAACTTTACGAACAGCTTTATGAAACACCCCCCTGGACACTTACTTTTTTTCATAATTATGCCTTATCATTAGCTGAAATCTAATCTCCTTCAATACAAAAACAAACATAATGCAGCCGACATTATGTTAGCGTTCCAAATGAATCATCTCTTTGCCCGGAAAGACGGCGGCATCGAACCCCGATCATCAAAGTCACAAATGCACCTGTGGATTTTTTTTTTTGTACGTCAAAAGAAAACTGACAGTTTTTTTGAATGTTTAAAGCCACTTGGAACTCCATTTCTCAAACCTCCTTGGGACTACTTCGTCGCAACCTCCTATTCTGTCCAGAGTAATGTATAAACGAACAACATAACTTGCCTGAGCACGCTCGGTTTTGGAGCATGGATTCAAAAGATATCGACAACCTTGAACAAGTACAACGCAGGGCTCTCCGATTCATCACAGGAGACTATACACATAACCCTGGCTGCATCACCAGTATGAGGCAGAGGCTAAACCTACCCACCCTATCATCAAGAAGGCCGATACTCAAATTATCATCCTTCTTCAAAGCGATCGAGGGGTTGGTCCTGGGTGTACTTATTGATGATTTTCTGATCAGAACAAGACCTAAAATAAATATCAAAATTAAACAGTTCAAAGATTACAAAACTTAAAATGTTTTATAGAAAGACAAGCGATAAACCGCGACAAAGGGTTCAAAATTTGTTGTTGTAACACAGAGCAATATAAACATTCTTTTTTTTTCCTTTTTTTTTGTGAGCACCCACCCCCCGGGCTTGGAATCACCTCCCAGCAACAGAAATCAACAGCCAATCTCCAGAAATCTTCAGAAGTAAGATAGAAAAATGCCATCTTCCCTACAAATAAAAAAAAAAACCCACACAAACACAAACAAAAAACACAAACAAAACAAAATAAAAAACCTGTGATTAGTTTTGCGCCCTCTCTCCCCGCTGCACTAACCACCCGGTCCGGTAGCGTACTGATCCAGATCCAGATCCAGATAGGTCTACTACAGCTCATGAGTCACACAGCTCACTATATTGTAGATCTTGACGCCATCACTGATTTTGATGAGCCCATGTCAGCCGAGTTGAGCGCCATGATCTGGGCCTACACGATCGAGGCCGAGCTGGGAGACCCAACAGATCCCAGCGCGACAACAGAGAAGGAAATTGAAGAGAGGTATCGACTTATAGCGAGATTGATTTATGGTTTTGCCCTCAAATCTACTTTGTAGTGAAATGTTTACTTACAGTATCACGAGAAATGTAATAATTATGATATACAATATACCTTATTGATTGCTGGTAAGCAATATGATATCAATTTACTTCTTTTTTTTTGCGTCTATGAATAAACCATGCCGAGAAAGTAGGTATTGAAGCAAAATTCTAAATGAGGGTACATACATCATAGCTTATGTTTTGGCCCTACTTATATTGCAAATGTTTATTCTGTTCATGTCAAACAATATATACAGAAATCAAGTTTATAAATATATATTTTTAGTTTCTCTTCTTTCCTTTTTTTTTTTTTTTTGCCCGACAGTCTGCAGAAACTGGCAGAAATTGACTGACCGATCGGTAAATAACTGTACTGACAGGTTCAAATTTATCCAACGTTAAACTAGGAAATACAATGGAAGAACGGAAGGTATATTGATTGTTCATTCTCGTAAAAACCAAAACAAATAACATAAAAGACACAAATTATCCTAAGATTACTACAACTCTAACTTTGGGTATTCTTCTTTTCTACTTTTTCTTTGTAATAACTGAAGTTGTAGGTCTACTTAACTGCCGAATGATTCTCGTCGCGATTGCGAGAAAATGCACGTACTATGTAATTTTGTTAGCTGGTTAGTATGATAACTTATTAATGTGGAAATTGGAGTTGTCCATTAACTGTAGAATATAAAGGCTGTGGAAAAGAAGTGACGTTTCAACGTTACCATTGTACCTTGCCACGTTTCAGACATAATAAACATAGTGCATCTAGATTAAGAGCCAAATATCGCAGATGACAAAAATACAGATTTGATTTTGATTTTATTTAATTGTTCCACATCTCAAACACATATAACGTGATACAATCGATTAAACATAAGACTAGGCATAGCGTCATGATTTAAAAAAAAAAAAGAAGACAAAAGAAGACAATTTTACAAACATGACAAGTGGGGGACCTGCTAAAAAGCAGAGCTTGTAATTTATAGGTCCCTTGATATGATGTCGGTCTTGTTAAACAAACAACCTAGTAACGACAACTATATGAAAGGAGGGAAAGGGATGCAAATGTTCAGAGAACCTCGTGTTTGCTGTACGTTTAGGTTGTATCTGTGGTTCCAATTTATTTGCTCCTGCGACAATATTGCTTCCATAAATCTGCACGCTAAGCCAAACATGAATTCGACCCACAAACATAACCCTGAGCCTAATCCTAATCATCACATCAAATTAAATCTAAAACCATACTACAACTCTATAAACCTTAACCCCAAGTCCTTGGAGAACATGAGACCGCAGCAATAATATTATCGCATGAGCAAAACATTATTGTTGTGTCACCTGTACCTTCATTCATAGCGCCCGCCCGGGCTTCAGGCTGGTGATATGTACTTGCACAAAGTCATATTTCCATGGCTGAGTCACTCATATCAAGGATACCTGGTAAGCAAGAATCCAAACATTCTCGTCCGGACTACATGCAAAATCTCAAAGAAGACATCGGAGATAATCTCTTCAGCCCATATGAAAAGAGTCTCTTTCTCTTATTGTATACCCAAATCACTCTTCACCCAAGGAAATGACAAGGTCTCAAAACCAGTACGAGCCAGGAGACGGAAATCATCGCCTAGAGTGGGAGAACGAAAACGATCAAAGACTCCGAAAGAGAAAGATATGGGTATCTCTATATCACACTCTCAAAGCAAGCAGGCGAACCATGAGCAAACACCATCATCTCATCAACACTTCCACTTTGGGCATGATCCAGGTATACCTCACTCTAACACAGATATAATTACACACACATACATACACACACACACACACACACACACACACACACACACACACACACACACACACACACACACACATATATATATATATATAGATATATATATATATATATATATATATATATATATATATATATATATATACGAACATAGGATCTGTTCACCAATAACAATCAACCACACAGCAAACATGCACAAAAAAGTAGCTATAGATGTGGAGTAAGGATCACCGTGTTATAATCTATCAATTCTATATGATTCCGTTTCCTGCTGTGCAAGGCCAGCGTACTACAGTATACCTCGTTTCACTGCTAATGTCCTTTCTTCTTGTCGACTTTCCGACATTATTTCTTTCATTTCCCTTCAATGGAGGTCTGTTCTTTTCCTTTGAAAATACAAATATCATCCATTTTATCCGAAATGTGACTGGTTTTATGAGTTGCCCTTTTCCAATATCCTACATGAACAGATTGCCAAACTTGACTACACAATTTCCAAATCTGATCGTGCGTGCAGTCCAAAAATCGTACATGTACACATTGGCCGGGACAGTGCATTGGATAAAGCAAACTGTACATTGCCGCATGCATGACGTTGAACTTGAACTTTAATAGTGAGAGTGTGTGTGCGTGCCCGCGTGGGTATGTGTGTGTGTGTGTGTGTGTGTGTGTGTGTGTGTGTGTGTGTGTGTGTGTGTGTGTGTGCTGGGGAGAAAATGATGGATGATAACTTTTTTCGTGAAATTTACCATTTCCTCTATATACACACGATACATTTAACTCGTGAATTGACACTGACACCATTACAAATAATTTCTCTCATAGGCCTAGATTTTTTTTTTCAGTCAACTGGAGCTGTGCTGAGGCAAGTGTGACTCTAATGTGTTTAGTTTTTATAATGATTTCTCCGCAAAAACCTTTAAAGCAACCATTCAACCATTCAACAAATCCACTCCACACCATGCAAAAACGAAACAAAAGAAAACATAATGTTTCTACTGCTCCATTATAGTAAAACTATTTTTCACGTGCTTTCTATCGCTTGTTTCTACATTTAGTTTCTTTAATTGGTTTATTGTTGAATGACCAAAAAACAACATTTTTAATTTGCTCTTTGCTCTATGCAAACGTACAAGGAACAATCATCATCATCAATGGAATATTAAAGAGGCTGTTTTTTTTTCTCTCTCTCTCTCTCTCTAATTCGCGCCTTGTATATGAGTCCACTCAATCACTTTTCATGCAACACAATTGAAAAACGTTTCAAACTTTTTTCAAACTATTTTTCACTCAGTTTAACAGATTTGTAGTTCAATTTCGTCCCAAGAAATCTGGAATATGCCAATCCTAGTTTGTAATTCGTCTTAATATGTCGATCATTATATTTTTCGAACAAAGTATATTCAATTTGATAGTCATTTCTCACACATTCTCGTCATTTGCAATTCAGTTTAGTCCTTCACACTCGCTGCACACATAACAGCAAAAGCAAATTCGTTTTTTTAGCGATCATTTTCGTCAAATTTCCCTTCGAATTCATCTCGTATCTTTTTTGTTCTGATATCTTGATTATTTCATTTTTTCCGGTAACAGTTCACTTTTTCCACATTTAGGAGTATCATATATTTGTACCCCACCCCTACACACAAAAACACAGACACACACACGCACACGTGCAAGCATTTAAACACATCAAAATCAGAGTCACAGGGAGACAAACATTATAGTGTTACACAAATGAAAACAGTGATCCACGATTTCCAGGCACATTATGATTGACGACAATTTACGTATGTAGATTTTAAGCCCGTTTTGATTAAAAAAAATAATCAAAAGACATTGTTTTTGCCGTTTTCCGTGTTAAAAAGTTTGTTTCATACACAAGGTGCAATACCTCATATAAAAATTGTTCAGTTAAACTTTAGGGTGCGTTTGTATGTGTATATATATTATGTGTGTGTGTGTGTGTGTGTGATTAAGTTGAAAGGAAATCTGACGAAAATGATCGCTAAAAGGCGAAATCGCTTTTGCTGTTATGTGTGCAGCGAGTGTGAAGGACGAATTTGACATGTAAATGACGAGAATGTGTGACAAATGACTAGATAAAATAGACTTTGTTCGAAAATGATTGACAAAAGGCGAACTTGAACTTAGGATTGGCATATTCAAGATTTTTTGAGTGAATGAAGAAAACAAGTTTAAAATGATAGGGAAAATAAATAACATAAATTTCATTCATCAACGGAACATTCAAAAGACTCTACAACGTGAGCGTAACATATCGCGAGTGCAGTATTGACAGGCTGCCGTACAAAAAGAGCGACCTCATTCGGTGCAGCACACTACAATGTAGTTATCTGCTTACAGTGTAATAGTATATACTTACACTATATTTGGCTAGTGAAAATTTCCGTAGTATTTCCTGTTTGGAAGACATCTGAGATTTTTGGCTTAAAGGGAAGCTTAACCTTGAGCTCCAATTGACTCAATTGCGAATAATAATAGAGTAAATTAATGAGCAGGTGCCAGGTCAGTATGATAACATTCAGTTTCAGTTTCAGTTTCAGTTTATTTTATCTAATCACGGCAATTTGCTTCAGCAAAGCTGTTCTTCTGCAAATCCGTGAACAATATAAAAATAGCAGAAATACATACAAAGTGAATATACAATAATAAAGAAATGAACAAGAATCAGGTATAGCAATTAAACAACGAAACATTAAAAAAGTACAGCAAAAAAAAAAAAAACATATCCACTTATATCGGAAAAAAGCAAGAGAGTTAAGGAAATTCTTGTCTTTTTGTCGCAAAACTGTGAAATCACTTCATTACTTATACTCAAATCAGACAAGGCAATGGTAATCATCAATTTACAACGTTACCATTTGTAAGGTAATGGCTTCAATGACATCCGAAGAACGAAGACACTTGATGGTCTCGAAAGCAGTCCGGGATAATGAATACAGCATGACATCACAAAAGGGACATGTTTACTGTAGTCTCGGATCATCACACTTAATACCATAACAGCCTTATAGATTGGCACCTGAAGGCTATTATACCTGTTCTGTCACACAGAACAATCCTTTGTTTGCGTACATGATTGTTTGCGTACATGATAATATCATGCAATATCAAACTTTCCCGTCTGGCATGTAGGCATAGAATGATGTTGTTTTGTGTCACGAGACCTTTGGAAATAACAGTCCATTGATGCCATATATACGCACTTGAATATTGTCATGTCCCTGCTCATACAGCTGCGATCATTAATTCGTGTAAGTATACCTCAGTCATAAAAATCCCAAATATTGTATGAGTTCAAGGTTCACGAAGCGGTTAGTCGACGGTCATTTCGTCTGTAGAGAAAGATCAACAGCTTCAACGTAGAGATGTCACGTTCTGCAGGTAACAGAATCAGCATGGAGAAAGCTGTATACGAAATATTGGTGCGAGCTAAGGCTTTTCAGCTCTTATCTGCTAAATCTCAATACAATAGTTTTTGCAGTACCCTACTGCTATTATTGTCCCATCCCCATCCACCCCCTCTGGAATGTCCTAAGCAGACGGTTAAAAAGCTCTTTTCAAATCATCTGACACTAAAGGTGCCATGTCTGTATCGGCGTGCCAGTATATGGATTCTGTCTAATTCTACGTTCTGATATACATGTAGATATCAGCTGTCGATATTGTTGCGGCCGAATTAAAGATCTTTTCCAGAGTACTAAATTTAATGTCGACAGCAATTTATGCTTTGTATTTTGTTTCACATTTTTGTTGAATGGAAATAAATGATAATCAAATTGAATTGAATTGATCGGTAAGAGACGGTCTCTGGTCTTGCACACTACAAGGCTTTAAAAAATGCCACAAATTTCATGTCAGCTAGGATGATTTTAAAATGTTGAATTGGATTCGTCTACTTGGTTTTTTTTATGCTCGTCGAAAAAAATCTGCCAATAGCTGTCACATGACCTTACAAAGAATTAACAGTTCAGCATTCTCAAAAAGTGATTTGTATGTGTGTGAGTGTGTGTGTGTGTGTGTGTGTGTGTGTGTGTGTGTGTGTATGTGTGTGTGCTGATGAAAATATTCTTGTAAAAAACATTACACTTTGGTGAACATACGCTTCAGTATTATTGTGATTAATGGACAGACACATGCACACACACATACACACACACGCACACACAAGAAACTCGTAAATGTCGGAAACAGTTGTCTTCCTTTCATGAAGGTTAAACTAAGTGTAAACACCATTCACGAGTTTAGTCAGTTCGGCAGGAAAAGGTTACACTAGGGCGGAAGAAAAAGGCTGAGCGATAGAAAGTAGAGAGTCAGATAGAAATATAGAAAGATAGATAGATAGATAGATAGATAGATAGATAGATAGATAGATAGATAGATAGATAGCGATGCATGGATAGATAGATAGGTGGATGGATAGACAGGTAGATAGATAGATAAATAGATAGATAGATAGATAGATGATAGATAGATAGATAGCGATGGATGGATAGATAGGTGGATGGATAGACAGGTAGATAGATAGATAGATAAATAGATAGATAGGTAGATAGCGATGGATGGATAGATAGATAGGTGGATGGATAGACAGGTAGATAGATAGAGAGAGAGAGAGAGATAGATAGATAGATAGATAAATAGATAGATAGATAGCGATGGATGGATAGATAGATAGGTGGATGGATAGACAGGTAGATAGATAGATAGATAGATAGGTAGATGGATAGATAGATAGATAGATAGATAGATAGATAGACAAATAGATAGCGGTGGATGGACAAATAGGTGGATGGATAGACAGGTAGATAGATAGATGGATAGACAGATAGATAGATAGATGGATTAGATAGATAGATGAATAGAGAGAAGGGGAGAAAGAGGGAGAACGAGGAGAGAAGAGAGTATGAATTTCTTTTATAAAACACTCTAGAATTGTGTCTGGTAACAGATGGACGTGATTTATTGCTTCCTGCATTATCGTCGTGCGTAGTTCAAGGTACATAATTTAATCTTTCAATTCAATTCAAATGAATTTATTTGGAATTTTCTGCATTGAATATGTATCACAAATGAAATACAGTCATTTCTTTTTATTTTCAAGACAGTAAAACGTACAGTATGTTCATCCGAACATAATTGAAATATACGTTTACAGATTGAAGAAAAGAATAAGAAAACACGTCAATTCAGCACCACTCGGGATATGGTGAATCAAATCATCTGACTGAATTATGGCGCATGTATTGGGAGTGTGAATGCAGAAGACTGTCGTCATGTAAGCATATAGCTTGAAGATACGCCAGCCTTAAAACAGAGGGGGGGGGGGGAAGAATTATGGGCAAAACCTACATACACGATCCGATCATAATCATAAAAAAAGAAGAAAACCTTGCGAAAAAGATCAATCAAAAGCGATACAATAAATCGATAGATTGAAGGGGATTGATGTGCTTGTATATTTTGGAACATAAAGGAGAATTAGAATATCTATATACGTCTCATGTAAATGTGGTTTAATGGACTTACTCGAGAGATTTTGACCCTGACCCCATCACCTTCACCTTGCGCGGTGCCGGTAGCAGTGCGTTCAAGCATTCGCCCGGCACATTGGGATCGAGGATATTGTCACAACGTGAAACCGATGCGAATGACGTTGCATTCGGAAAGCAGAGAGAGAGAGAGAGATTCGTTCTCTCGAATAGAGGAAAGTAGAGCGAGATACGTTGAGAGACACCAGAACGTACGCGGTCGCCGTCCCGAGCGGAAAGCACCGGGAGAGGTACGCTTGACTGGCGATTATATACGACGCCAGTGTTAATTTTCGTTATGGACGGAGCAAAATCGGGGGTAGTATTTGTGGCGGGACACGTCTACAAGTTCGAGATCATGGACTGATAGTTTTGGAGAACCTTGCAAGCAAGTTCATCTCTGGGTCAGCCGAAATGTTTCGTGATCTTCATGACCGCGTTGTGTTGTTTGCATTCGTCAGATCTGGCTATATGGCACTTGTTGAATGAAGAAGTTTCACTTTTCGCATGTTGCCATTCATCTGGACTTCCAACGGTTATTCCAGACACTATCATTTGGCGAATGTACGTCGATTGCATTCTAGCGGAGCTCTATAGTTGAGCCTTGGGAGGTTAATGCTCTAATTAGCTTCAATACGCGCATATTTGCCGACTCTTTAAAAGTCCTACATATATCTCGGATGTCACCATCTTAACAAGCTCCCGGAACACAATATGATGTCGTGCTTATAATTCGTACACGCTTTATTGCTGCTGGAACCAACGTGAGATAGCAGCGTTTTTATCAGTGCCTTTGTGACAAACTATTTAAGCGTTTGGTGTCTCATCGACGAAACTTTGCACTACGCATTGCGACGGTTCTTCCTCGTAACTTTGTGCTCTCGTGGATCCAGGTCTATCTATCTAACTTACAATCAGCCTCCTCCACAATGCATAACGCCGCGCGACTGCTCCTCCTGACCCTGGTCTACATCCTCTATATCTGTATCGGGGCCAGCGTCTTCATGGCCCTTGAACAGCCCTACGAGCGGGACCTCATGAGGGAAATTCGACTGAGCAGGGAGCGGTTCATCGACAGCCACTCCCAGTGCATGAGTCCAGAAGATCTTGACGGGTTCGCGCTGGAGCTCGAACGGGCCATCCGTTTCGGCGTCATGTACAGCACCGTCCGAAACGCGACGTCCTCGTCGGACTCGCTTTGGGACTTCGGCGGTTCTTTTTTCTTCACCACTACCTTGGTGACAACTATAGGTAAGATGAACACATTGATGACATCTTCCCAGTTGGTATGTGGTTTCGTTCCCGATTGTTTTTTTTTTTCCTCCTCTTTTTCTTCTCTACTTACTTCGGTGTGAAGTGTTAAAGGGGTCATATAGTTTTGGTTGAGACCTAATTTCAGGTTTCAAACACTTTCGGTGAGATAATGAGAAACCTCTTATGAAATAAGAAAGAGCATGTAATTCTATGAGGAATTCAACGTTTATTTGATGAAAATTGGTTTTGAAATGGCTGAGATATCCACAAAAAAAAAGAGCAATTCTAATAAAGTGTGGGACCCACGCTTTATTAGGATCGTTTTGTTTTACTTTGTTTTTGGATGTTTCAGTCATTCCAAACCCGATTTTCATCAAACAAACTTTGATTCCTCTTAACTCTGTACCATATCATAAGTGTTTTCTTGGTATCTCGCAAAAAGTTAAAAGCCCAATTCTCATCTCCACCAATACTGTACCATCCCTTTAATATCAGATTAAAAAAGAAAATGGCGTTTCAGCTTTACACTCTCATAGCAAAATAAAATACACACACACAAACAAAGCCAAGAACGTACATTTTGAACTCACTGTGAAATCACATCTTTTCGCTATGGATTGTGACAGTGAATAAGTTTGTTGTTTCACGCCTGGAACTCTCGGACGTATATGGTTCCAAACTAACAACAGCACCTGCTGATCCAGGTAACTTTTAGGTCACCTGAAGGCAAATACCTTTCAATTTCTCCACCAAAACTATAATGAGCTCTATATTCAACATGACCATTAACTTTCAGTTCATATCACATAAGTTTTAACTCAAAGATATACTCAATTGTAGCAGTTCAAAGGCATCTAAAACATCCAATCACGTTTCATGACTGAAGTTGGATTTCTAGATTTAGTGAAGTGAGACTATGCACACTGTCTTTCTTGTTATTTATCTGCGAGCTATAGATAAAAAGAGATTTCATACTATCAATAGCGGGTAAATATGATATGGGTGAACTTGATATTTTGTTTGAATACTTTAATACGAGTAAATAGCAAACTTCCTGCTTAAAAATTGTGCTGGTAGGAAAGTATACTGTCTGCACGTGATTTCAGAATTCGGTGTTTTCTTTCTTTTTCGCTTTATTAACAATTTGTTTTCTTCATTCTTCCTTAGAGTTAGATTGAAATTCAGTTTCATATATTCCGCGTTCGCAGCAATAACTGCATGGAGAATTGATTATGAAATACTACTTGCGTGCTACAAGTCTTGGATGAACCCATCCATTTAGTGGATTACCGTACCGCACAATCCTTCCCGGCAATTTGCGGGCGAGTTTGGAAGACATGAATAATCCGATACATCACATCGAATTCAACAGTTCATGATGATTGAAATAAGTAGTGATGACAGTTCTAATATATCGACACTTCTATAATATCATCATCAATAGCAGGCCTACTTAACCATCAGGCGAAATCCAGCGCAAAGATAAATATTGCAATGCTTATAACAGTGACAACATTGAATTGTGTTATAACCAAAATGATTGTATGCAAGGGCAACTTGGCAAACTGTTCCGTTGTGTGTAACATATTTTTTACACACCTGCTCGTAAGCTCTTATATGGCGCAACCAGTATGTGTTTATTCCCCATTCACATTATAAATCCTTCATTTATGGTTAGGATTGCCCTTTCATCCGAAACTGGGTCTGATTTCAAAAAGGTTCTCCCCGTTTGCATTCTCTCTCCACGTTGTTTTCTATACTAGTACAGCAGTTCTTCTCAACTCTCGTCTAAAAGACAGCCATACTCTTTGGTATATCTACCCATTTCCCCCTTTCCGCCATGTTTCCTTGTCTCTTTCTCGCTTAATTTCTCTGAGTCCGCACTCCCATGTACACGAAAATCTTTGTTCTGAGGAGAGACAGTTCAAATAATGTACCTTTTCAGGTTTCTGTGTATCGTCACGTTTGTTTTCACGCTCTGTTGGTTGGTACTGAGATGGGACTGTCTATTCAGGGAAATTCCATGGCAGCCCTCGACAATGCTGCTAACAGTAATCTGGGATAGGAGAGCTCAGGGTACAAAATGTCAGTACAGTGAGTATACAGTGAAATGCAATGCCACGTACTGAAGAACGTACAATACCTCGATTTGTGATGGCACTCCTCCTACGGTGCCCGGCATAGACACCAGCGGAGAAAACTTCCTTAAGTTGCACACGATGCATCATTAAAAGGATGGTATAGTATTGGTGGAAATGAGAATAGGGGGCTTTTAACATTTTGCAAGATACCAAGAACCCTCTTCTGAAATGATAGAGCAAATAATTCTAAGAGGAATTCAAAGTTTATTTGATGAAAAGTCGTTTTGAAATGGCTGAGGTATCCCCAAACAAAGTAAAACAAAGAGATCCTATTGAGAATTCGGCCCCACCTTTTATTATAAAGGAGCGCTTAGTTGCTTTGGATATCTCAGCCATTTTAAAACCAATTTTCATCAAATAAACGCCGAGTCCCTCTTGGAATTACTTGCTTTTTCATAAGAGGTTTCTCACGATCTCTCTCTCTCACACACACACACACACACACACACACACACACACACACACACACACAATGATATAGAAACCTGAAGTTAGGTCTCAACCAAAACTATACAGTCCCTTGAAGAGATATCTGAGGCATCAACGTTTAAGTTCTCACAACCGCTTGTGGGCATCAGACGAAAGTAAGCACATCGTAGCTAATCATTATGACTAATCTGGCAAAAGGGCGATCCTAGTCACGTCACCGTCACAGTCGTGTTCTTGATGTCCACAAGACTGGACCACGACGGTGAAAAATAAAAGAAATGAATTGAATTATTAATTAAGTGACATTTTTAAAGATTTGTGTTAGTTTCCTTTACCGCGCAGAAGAAAATACTGACTCCACAAACCATATACCAATTGTCATCTATATTGTTAGAATGTTAACTCTAACTCTTTAACAGAGGGATATCTTATTTTAGGGGATGTCATTTGTATAAAAAACAAAACAAAACAAGAAAACGCTCGCTGCTCTATTATACTTGGCTTCTCTCTCTCTCTCTCTCTCTCTCTCAAAATATATAGTATATATGAATATGAATATATTCATTTCATATGAGTATGAAATGAATATAAACATGGATAAAATAAAAGGAGTGAGATCGAATTACGTCCCGTCGAAATATGTCAAAGTCTTGGAATGGTTAAAATGGAAACACGCATTAACAAAGAGTATGTGGAACTCGTTGGTGACAAGCACGCAATTAGTTTAAACCAAAGTGTTAAGATTGAGGTTATTGTAATGCATGTTTGCTGAAAGCATGCAGTCGCATACTAATTACGAAATCTTCTGACAAAATGTTATCAGACATTTAAAGGTTCTTATTCAAGTCTAATTTGTAAACATCCAGTAAGAGAAGCATGTAAGCTACTTTCGAGAGGGGAAATGACTGATATTTTGTACACATTTCTCTCTAAGTGTGAATATTATAGTGATTGGCTCACTTCTTTTGCACTTGACCTCACAAAAAATCGCGTTTATCAATTGGACCTCTTACTCAATTCTTCGGTATAGGTTTTCATAAATAAAGCAGGACAAAATCATACCTTACAACAACATTTAGTCTAAAACTAAAATGTCCAAATACAGCTGCAATGCAAAAGCGATGTTTGACGACTGAATCAAATAATCATGGGACGAGTTAGAATACAATGCGTAATGAATAGCGCATATTTCGTAAATATTCATATACATGATAATATTCATAAGTATAGCTATCTTTATTTCTCTAAGTATGTTTCTTATTTTCTCCTTGAGGTGATGATAACGATGTTTATTTTCACAACCTTATACCAATTTGATTTTTTGTCCAAACTTAAGTATGAAGCGCATTCATTATTTTCTTATTAAAATCTGCTTATCCTTTTTTTTTTCACTGAAGCGGATAGGCGCGGATGGAGTGAGGTTGATATGGATTATGTAACATTGCTTAGTCAACGCATTACTCGGATGCACTGAATGAAAAATTTGCTGGCCAAGAAGGAAAAACATGTTGTAATTATATGATAGCCGCTATTTTGTGTGCTTATACACCTCCTGCGTTTGAGGCAAATGGAGACACCATTATTTACGTCTTATAAGATTTTACCTTTCACACAAAGGAGACTCGTTATCCGGGAGACCCCCCCCCCCCCCCCCCTCGTAAAATAAAGAAAAGAAAAATGTATTACGAAAGCTCAGTTTATTCAGAATAGGTCAGCTTCCACTAATGAGACACCTCTCGCCTCGCTTTCGAGTCCCGTTAATCTCTTAGTGACGTAATATGTTTCCATGGTAACGAAATAATGGTCCATGCAAGTAGATAGAATTCTGAAGGCGTGTATTACGTAATCTTATGAAGTCTTTATAATGCAGCGTAAACAAGTAGCTTTTGAGCTGATGAGAGAGAGAGAGCAGAAAGAGAGAGAGAGAGAGATGGAGAGTGATTAACTTCGCATTATTTGCTGTCTAAATAGAAGATAAAACATACATGTATGCATGCGAGTTAAGTTACAAACTCATTTGGGATCGATGGTTTCTCCAGCCGATCAAGACCAGTATTGCAGCGATGTCACCATGTTTGCACTTTCGAGCACGCCACAGTTTTCATCAGTTATGGTATAAAATCCAGAGCATGGTTCCATGCCATCTGTGCGCAGTTTGATGCCTCAAACAACGCATCTTAATGAAAGCTTGACATTTAGAAGAAAGTTTGTCCAAATTATTGACATTATCGTGAATCAACAGCGTAAAATGACGGCGTATATCACGGCAACATATTGAATAACATACATACGTAATATATGTATATGCCGTCTGATTAATATGCTGTTTTCATGCGTATAAACTAAAAATACTTATACATTTGTACTTGCGTCCAAACCTCTGCTGTCACTATTGTCACGCTATCATTATTCTAATCTCTTTTTTTTTGGGGGGGGGGGGGGTTGGGTTCTGCGAGTGTTTTGATTATCGCTATTGTCAGTGCACTGAACGCACTCGAGCCAAAAGGACTGCTCGATGTACACTATAATTGCAAACTGCGCTGACCAGAATCCCAAGAATGATATCCTGAAACATCTGTTTGGTGAACGAAAACGGCCGCATATTGTTATTGTTGTTCTTGTTTTTTATTGTCATTTTCGCGTATGATCTCGGGAGATAGTTATAAGTGTTTATAGTAAGCGGGTCTGATTAGTTCTATAATGCTGACAAATTCTAATATAATTCTATAATACTGATTAATGACAACATTACAGTCGAAATGAAAAGTTAATGAATATCAGCGTTGATAGAATTTAGATCATCGTCGTCCTCATTCGGATTTCATCATGATGTTGATAACTCCACCAATTCGCCTTCGTGAAATCCTTGATGACCACGTAATAGTTCTCAACCAGTTCATCAGACTTAAACAATAACGAACAATGTTCAAATAATGATTAACCAACGCGGTGTTTTTTTTCGGCAGACGCATTCTTATATCTGTTTTGGACCTGAACCACCCATTTGCAAGCTGTTCAAACATTAAATTGAATAGCTCATAAAAAGGGCCAAGATCTTTTCTTTTGAAGAGGTATTAGATGTGTTTAATCACCGCACTGATTAAGGACTGTTACAATTATTTTCATAATAAACAGCAATGGGCGATTTTTATGATTAATGAATGATAGAAACTGACCCGGTTTCAGAGAGACCCGCGCAGACGGTTTCATTTCTCTGTTATGTCGGGGCACCCATGATATTGTCTCGGGCATGCCCTCTCTGATCTACCATTTGCAGAAGTGGTGTTTCATTAGTACAGCTTAATAACTACGCATAATGTAAGTGTGTGTGCATGTGTTTGTGTGGTAACGAACTGTGTGTGTCCGTGTTTGTCTCGAACCTTTTAGCTTTATTCACACAGACTTTCCTTTATTGGCCTTGACCGAATGCAAGGAATACAGATTGTATCTTTGCAATTTGCCTTCCACCATTTTGTTAAGTAGAAAAGGGTCTCACCGGGTTCTTCTTAATTGAAATGAGAACCAATACGAGTGATTAACTCTGTGTATGGATTGGAATGGGCGTTGGGTGCGTGAACATTGTATTCATTGAGAATATTCAAAGTGATATTTTCTCACTGTGCTGCATGAGTAAAGCATTATTTTGATGAAATTTTGATTTGTTTTACCTACTTATCATGGTAAATTTGAACTTGAACTTTGCGGTCTTGTCAATATTCATGTGCCAAAAGGAAAAGGAAAAACATACAAACAAACAAACACACACACAAACACGCACACACACCAAAAAGAAAGAGTAGGTGCTATACTTCAATGTCTTAAAATGTGTTGGCTAAAAAGCTCTCTTGTGTTTCTGAAATATATCCTTATGACTATGAGCTCATTGAATTACATTTTCATACTACCATGACTACTGGCTGAACACTTGTCACAAACGATTACGTGAATAAAAACAAAAACAAAACAAAAACAAAAACATTGCCTGTTATGTTGCCCAGGTAAGGCAAGACAAAGAGAGAAAAAACGTTGATAGTGAGACTTCGAGGTGTAGGTTTAAGTGACGTATAGACTTCAGAGTAATCCTGATGTCGATTTGACGGTATTTCTTATCATCATGGGTTTTTCTACTTCAGAATACCCAAAAGAAAAGGGGCAAAACGGAGGGAGGGGGGGGGGGGTAATAACCAGACAATCAACTTGCTTTTTCTCCCACCCACTCACCCCCCCCCCCTCCATATTGATGCGTCCTATGTCCTATGTCTGTACACATTATTCATTATTAACCGATGGCGTGCGGACCGGATGATGGTAAGGGTGATTCTCTATTGCTAACTCATTTGTTAAGGGTATATCTGGTTGTTGTTTTTTCTCTCTCTCTCAAAAAGTGTGATGAACTAATACAGAAAACGCAAAATTGTCACCGCCAAATTAGTGTGTAAACTTCACCCTCAGTGATGCCTTGATGTGTAGGCCCTATATGTAAAGCGTCACTCTGTTGAGCATATTATAATTATGTGCTTTCTTAAAGAGCTGGTTATTCGTGCGAAATGTTTGATAACTTTGAAAATCAATATATTCGTCATATTTAGAATACACAAAAATATCAGTATCGATACAGTAAATGCTAATGCCATTTCCACTTGATATAAATGGTAACATTTTCCCTCACCAAGGACACTCAAAAAGACGATGTAATGACATTTTTCTCAGCAGTCGATTCTACTTTATTCATCATTTTGTTAATGTTTTTATATTCTGAACGAATAATGAGATGAATCTTAGCTGCAGTTTCACCAGCATTCATTGATGAAATCTCAACGTCTTCTGGGAAAATGGAAATAATTGGATGGAAATTTCCTTATTCTACCAAAAAGCAAAACAAAACAAAACAAAACAAAACAAAAACCACGTTTAAATCATACATTACAATGTCGTGATTGACTTAGCATTCATTAACTTTCTTCCTATTTTGATAAAACCTGAAACATTATCCCCTGTTCCTTTTTTTTTTACGAGAGTTGAAGACCTTTATATTGCATTGCATTGCATGCACGGGAAACTGTACAGATCCCATTGGCCATGTCTTGCTGTTGCACTGCATTTAAAAGTATGTGTTAAAAGCATTAAAAGTACCGTTTTAAGTAACTTTTCAATAAGTAATTCTAA
The DNA here is from genome assembly GCF_040938485.1 of Diadema antillarum. Classification (NCBI taxonomy): domain Eukaryota; kingdom Metazoa; phylum Echinodermata; class Echinoidea; order Diadematoida; family Diadematidae; genus Diadema; species Diadema antillarum. The sequence goes on along the minus strand of NW_027272280.1, from coordinate 576,817 downwards.
AAATTACGTTGTACATACATAACAAAAACACACAAAGAAACAGAATTCAGGAAATGATACCTTCACAAGCTATCAAAGAAAAACGAGGAGGGCTATAAATATGTATATATAGCCTTAATGATTGTTTTTTTTTTAATGGTTCTATTTATATCTTTTCCGCTGGAATTCAGATTGTGTGGAAGAGAAGAAGAGATAATATATAAAAAAATGATGTTAAATTTAGCTTTACCAGGTGATAAAGGCCTCGATGGATAGAATAACGTAAAGACAAACACGCCTTCTGTATGTGTAATGCTGAAGAAGATCGCGTGCCAACTTATATATAAATATGATATATACTGTATATATATATTTATGTATATTTTTGTATATGATCTATAGATAAAATATATATATATATATATATATATATATATATATATATACATATATATGCATATTCGGAATCAACATACAATAGAAATTCATTTCATTGTTTGTTTGTTTGTTTGTTTTTGACGCAAATGTGAGAACGTACTTTTTACGAGAATTTTTATCACGCGATCGTGATAATGTATCATGTGATGTGATATGATTGTTATAGAGTTGGAAGAGTCAGATCAAAACGCAACTTCCGATTAATCGTGTACTTCACCGTGCTATTCACAAGGCCAAACTATCATGACCGCATTCATCCACACGCAGCCCCCCCCCCCCACCTCCCACACAAACATCTTAAACATATTACTGTTTTATGAAGCAAAATGAAGTCAACTATTTAACTATAGGACTCGAAAGGAATGGAATAAGGCGAAATTTACTGAGAAATAAAATGCATAATGATAATCTTATTTAGAATAGGTATATATATTATCCACGTGCACTCATTCAAGCATTCAAGAATTCAAGCAGTTATAGCTGATTAAGAGGTTGACAAAAGGTAAATTCAGTATGTTTTGATGCATATATTCTCTAAATTGGTTGCCAGTTAGGTTATAATTAGTTTATTAGACGTAAGTAATGTTTTCTTTTAGTAATCCCATTGACAAATAGTCCAAAGGCGAAATAAACAAAATCAACAAACATACAGGGAATTATTCATTGTAAAATCTTTGCCAATATATATATACATATATATATATATATATATATATATATATATATATATATATATATATATATATGTACATGCCACTATGTTCGCTTTCATCGGCCGGAAAATAAGTCCGTTGAAAATGAAATAAAAACGACAACAACTACGACTTAAAAACTCTACTCGCTTTCCAATATCAGTGGGTTCTTAGGGTATTGCATCAAAACGTGTGAATATTCTTCAACCTTTCCTCGTATTGGAGTGACAACTAGCAAATAGCGATCTACGCAAAATTGAAGTCGCTTCCTCGCAGTCGATGTACATTGACCTTTAGCCATTCTTTAGGACCACGTTCAAATTGGATGTTGACAATTGGAGTTTATGATCGATGGGGAGCAGTGCCAAAAGCTATTCTTGAAGTGACCCTCATTCCCATTTTTTACGCAGAAAATTATCTTTCATTACTCCATAAACCGGATCTCACAGTGACAGAGAAGAAACGAGTGTCAGTTGTCTATGTTTGTTTGATTTTATAGTCCGGCTAGCATATTGCAGCCCAGTCTTAATTGAGACAAAATTTAGGGCACTGTCTTTCTTTGATCACGTTGAAGTTATCCTCTTTCTCCTTAGATAATTTACCTGAAGTCATTTGAGGCAGTTTATCTCATTACCAATTACAGAAGACTTAATTGCTTCAAGAATGAGTGGCCTGGTAGATGTTTGTTTTATTTTTTTCACCTTGTATCGCGTTCGTATATTGTGCTCCAAGACTGCATCATCTAATTCGATTTGGCAACTGAGCGATTTTTCTCCTATTGTATTATGGGAAATGAGATTACTGACTTAGGGAGTGAAAATTTTATTACACTACCATAGATCCTGCAAGACCACTATGAAACTCATCTTATATCTCTTCAATTTTAATATTTTTATGCAATCAAAAAGAACCTATCAAGTTGGAAAGTATTAAGTACCGAACATAATCAACTTAGAATAAAGTCCATTTCAATCAGTAGTGGGTTAATGAATTCAGTTAGGTCCCGCTGAGCAACAATAACCTTTGTCATGACGTAAAGTTGATGCGTGTTAATAGATCAGCAATAGATACCAAAATGAACAAAACAATATCAAGTTCTTTCCAGCTGGTCCCCTTTCCTTTGACATGGTTGATAAATTCTGACATCAGTGTCAGGATTTCTTGATTAGATTTGATTAGCTTATGAGAAGCTTTTACTCCGCCAGTGAGCGATTGAAAATACCGTGAATTCTGGTGAAATAGTTAAACCAGAAAGAGCACTTGCACTTTGCTTTGTACACCATGATATATCAGCTATGTGAGTGTAACATATAGATTTGTACATGACTGTCATGCAGCGCGTCTGTAATTTGCTTTAGAAGAAAATTCTGCATTTTTTCTGTCGTTTATAGGAAGAAAATAATCACACCATGACATCACATCGGCTATGTGAGTGTAAAATATATGTACATATACTAGTTCACATGACTATTGTTTACTAGCATTTGTAATCGTGTCTGTGTGCGTGTGTGTTTGTGTATGTCTGTAAGTATACCTTTTCTTTCAATGATAATCCTCCCTTTTAATATTAATCATGTAATTCTGAGGAATAAGACTGTGCTTAATAATGAGCCCCAAAATGCAGATTGCAAATAATGAATAACATATAACCTCTCTCTCTCTCAAAAAAAAGGAACAACCCCCCCAAAAAAAAAGAAAACTAAGAAGAAAAAGAAAACGAGGCACATTCTATCACACATTATTCTCCTTCAATGATGATGAGATAAAGTGGACGTAATTGCCATGGGTACCCGTGCCTCTTGGGAGAAATGAAATGATGAGGCGCTTGCGTGACTCAGCGAGCAAGGAACAGGTGATTTGTGGTCCTTGCGAGATCAAGACAGAGCTATAAAACTTATACAGGATAGATATATGCGCAGTTCCGGGTCGATATGCCTTGATGTTATCATCAAAATCTGAGATTAAATGCATCTGAGATGCACTGAGGAAGAAATTATTCAATTCAAAATGACGTATATAACATCTACATATCATTTTGATCAGTCAGGAACGTGCCAAGGAACAGACAGTAACGCTGTGGTTGAGTTTAGGACATCGGTATTCGTTGAATCTATACAGTATAAAGAAGCATTTTTACGTCATCCAGCCCTCTTTTTTGTTTATTCTAAGCAACAAGAATGCACGAGTAAACATTTATATTTGTATAAAAGCATTATACGTATGTAATATACATTCACTTGATATAGTGTAATTATACCGGTACCTATTCATTTGGTCATTTTGTCTATTAAATTTCTCATGCATCCACTTATCCGCCATCCTTTAATGTATGGAATAATCCTCCCTTTTTTGATATGACACAAAATCTGGAATGACCACAGTCAGTTGCTTTTAGTTGTTCCGCTGTAACGACAACACAAACATTTTTAAGTATGAGATTATCACGGACATAGAGATGTTTTTACAACGGAGCAAAACATTTGAAACATTTGGAACGGTGATTAAGTCATAATGAATAAACTGGATAATCATGCTATAAAAAGAGCTAAGGGTTTCTTTATCACGGAGCTAGTAATGTTTTTACTACTGAACAAGAAATTAGCAACAAACAATTCATGCATGTCGTGAAATATAAGATGGCACATCATTGTGGATGAGCTAAAGATGCCATTATAATTTCATTATAACGGAGGTTTAAACGATTCTGCCCCATGCTGTTCTTCAGGTTCTGGACACACCTCCCTACTGAATGGCTTTGACTGAGCTACGTACGACATTATAACTGATTCTAGCGGCGTCTATAAAGCCGGGCTAAAGATGCCATTTTATCTGAGCTACGTACAGCTGTATAGATGACTAAAGATGTGATTATTAAAGGTCTAATGAATTCATCCCATGTTTTTCCTCAGGTTACGGACACACCTCCCCACTGACCTGGAGTGGCCAGCTATTCTGCCTTTTCTTCGCCCTCTTTGGAATACCACTCACGTTCTTCTTCCTCGGCTCCGTCACCTATGTCGTCAGCAAACCGTCACAAAAGTTCCTTGACTACCTCGTCGTTAAATTTGGTGAGATTTTGAATTATGAATGGGATAAAGATTTGAATGTAGATATAAAGTCGTTAAAAGTGATATCTTAATTTATGATGGTGCTCTGAGAGATCATTTTTGTACAGATCATTTCATATCTCGATGTAATTTGGGATTTTGTCTCACTGTGTCATGAAATATGCATTATTTTGTACAAAAAGGGTGTGGCCTTAAATAAATGATAGATAATTTTCTTGTTACTTTAAGTCTGATACCGTGGTGGTGGTGGTGATTTGTTAAGCTGTCAGAAATGTGTAACATGTTGTTGTGCTTTCACATGTCCCTCCCTTCCGTAATAACTGTATTAAAATTTAGTAGAACAAGTACGGGTAAAAAAAAAAATGCGTGGTCATGTGCTCTTAAAAGCGCTTGGACAGATGTCAAGTAGATATAAAGGCAAGTTCAGTGAATGTATGGGTTATCTGTTAGGGGACGTGGATTTTAAAAGAGCACTTTTTGTTATTTGCATGCTTTACTCCCCCCCCCCCCACACACACAAAAGCTCTGGGAGTATAACAATTTGTTGTTGATAACATTATTGACAAACAAACACGCTAATGGCATCACGAGGCCAATCTGTTTGCGAGCAATGATTGGGTTGCATTTCGGTATCAAAAATATATTTGTTCAAAAGTTCAAGTTGATGAGTTACTGGCTTTGAAAATGGAAAACGTGATAGTCTTTTTCTTTATTTATGTTATACACTTTGAAAAGTTTAACGAGTCAATGTGCTGTGACATTGCAGTGAGGATTTAATAGCTCAGGCGTGAGTTTCTTCAGTCTGTCTCCCTCCCTCCTTTGTAGAGGGAGACAAACTGAAGAAACTCACACCTGAACCTTCACCCCTCTGAATAATATCTTTCTTTCATTGATTCATTAGCTTATTGTTAAACACCGGTAAATTATGTCCATATTATATTCATATCTATACCTTCATCTATCTATCTATCTGTGCTATATGTACTGTATGTGGTGTGTGTGTGTGTGTGTGTGTGTGTGTGTGTGTGTGTGTGCACGCGCTGTTTATTTTCATGTGTCCATGTCGGGTAATGGCTAGATCTAAAGGGGAGGGGAGATGTAAATATGGTGGATTTTCGGCGTTTTGAATTGTTGTAAAGGTATATTGTAAGGAAGGGGCAGTAAGGGAGACTTTTTTTTTGGGGGGGGGGGTGGGTTATGTTTCAGACATGATATACTGCCATTTTTGAAGTTGGTAATTAATTGCTGTACCATTTTGATTTCATTTGTAACATTAAAAAATGAAGTGTGTGTCTATATACCTTCGTTATTAATTTCTATTTTCAAGTGCGGAAATGTTACTTTAGGAACTAAATTTGTTACGTTGCACAGAAATAACAAATTGACTTGCTGTTTTTGGTATTGCTTGAAAGGAAATGAATAAATATCATTTGGGCGAAAATGACGTTATTTTCATTGCAGATACGGGCCTACTTTACTTCGAAAGGAAGCTCATTCTTCCTCTGGCACGTATATAGGAGTATTAGAAAAAAATCATTAAAAAATGCATTTACTCTTATAAGAGAGAATTTTGACAATGATATTCTTATTGTTTCTAAGTTTCTTATTGTAATGTGTCGCTATAGACCAAAGAATGCCGGACCTCTTCATCCGCGGTGTCCATCTCGGCGTCCTCTTCGTCTGCGTCCTGGGACTCTTCTTCCTCGTCCCAGCCACCATCTTCAGCACCGTCGAGCTGGGCTGGTCCTTCTTCGAGAGCTTCTACTTCATCTTCATCTCGCTCACCACCGTGGGGCTCGGCGACTTCGTGCCGGTCACATCCATTAGCTCGGACTACAAGGCGTTATACTTCGTCGGTGTCTCGGGTGAGTATAGGCGAAGTGTTGTTGGTTGATGCCGTTTCTTCTTCTCCTCCTGTTCGTTCTTTTTATGCATATGCCACAAAGAGTCGTCAGAGGCATTACGTTTTCGGGTTGTCCGTCAGTCCGTCCATCCCTTTGTCTGTCCGTCCGTCAGTAATCAATTTGTGACCGACTTACCTTAAGAACCGTTTAAGGTAGCCAAATAAAAAAAAAACCGGGCGTATGTAAACATGAGTGGGCGAAACTGTGCCTATCAACGTTCAAGGTCATAGGTTAAGGTCAAATGCTAAAATTGTAAGATTTCCCCCTACATCCCTGCAATACCTGACTATTGTGTGTGTGTGTGTGTGTGTGTGTGTTTACGAAACTTAGTGTACACATGTATCATCAGATTGACATTCTCTTGCAAAAGTTTAGGGTCATGAGGTCAGAGGTCATATTAAAAATGCTAAAAGTTTACTTTTTCCTCCATATCTCGGAAATGGCTCAAGGTATTTTCATTAAACTTAGTAGGAGAGTAGATCTTATCATCGGACGCTTTTTTTTTCGTGGCTTTGAATTCCGTACTCAGAGGATGAAATTTCGGCTAAAAATAACACCACTTATTCACAGACTCCTGGAAATTACGAATTCAGCCAACTTATGTCAATTGTTCGCTCCAGTTTTTAGAAAATATGCTTCAAACATACCCATCTATGGAAAGTTGTCTTTTTGCGCGGTGCAAAATTGCATTGTATTACCGGACATGATTTTCGCAATGAAATAATCGACGTCTTTCACCTAGTCCTTGCACCAGAATCACAATTCATCCCACAAATCACCGTACACATTCTCACCGAGCGGATGACAAGAAAAAAATCGGCAAATAAGGCTCAAATTTCGTATTTTACGGTAAAATGTCTGTCTTGAACATTTCGAACAGTTCACGCAATAAATCCTTGTGAGAAATCGACAACTTCTATTTTACGTGCTTTGTCTATGGGAGCTGCATTCGCGGGTGACGAGTTGCGGGCCCCTTCCTTAGCGCACAACTATTCCGCATCGTTCGCGTTTGAGGAGGATAGCTACAAATTTCCGATATCGATCAATGAACTTTTGGTTCTGTTGGAATCTTCAGCGTTTTTCCTGTATGTGAGTGGGATTTCATAGAATTTCAGTCACGAAATGTGATTCAAACATGCATAAATATTAACTATGACGAGGTGCGGGTCACTCAACTATGAATTTGAGGTAAAATGTGAATTTCTTCGGGGTTTTTTTTTATACATTTTTATGTCGCGTTTTTTTTTTGCGATTTCGGTCTACACAAAGTTCTGTGAGGCTAACCTACGAAGTCTTATAGAATGTCATTAGTACGCAAAAATGTGCGTGCCCGGTAAAACCATGGTGTCCGGTAATACCATACCTGTAGGCTATATACATTATACTTGATTTGCCTCACATTGATTCTCTTCGGAAGTTTTTTGTCATGTGGGTAAAGTTCAGGGGTCAAAGGCCAGGTTAAAATGCCGAAATTATACACTATTTCGTGATGAAATTACACTCTCTTTTTTCATACTCTGAAGGACTCAATATATACACATACAGAGTAATTAAGGTTTAGTATACATACAAAACGTGCACACCGGCACAGTGATTCTCTATTGGGAAATTAAGTTTTGAGCCATTATGGTGAAAGGTCATGTGAAATACTAAGATTTCTCCTTTTCCTTGGTTTAAAAGTGCTCAAAGTATTGTCATGAAAATTGGTGTATAATTACCCGATAATGATTATTTGCCAATCATGTGAAATTGTCTCACATTGACAATTCTCTATGTAGGTCTACTATTGACCTACTGGGAGAATAATGCGATATGGCGGAGGCATCTCCGTCGCCATGACAACATTTCTACACATGTAGTTCTTTTTCTTCTTCTCCTTCTCCCACTCCTCCTCCTCCTCCTCCTCCTCCTTCCTCTTCGTCGTCTTCTTCTTTTTCTTCTTTTTCCTATCTTCTTCCTCGTCTTCACCGTCACCATCATCACCATTATCAGCAGTTTATGCGAACACACAGTTCTAGCGCTACTGAGGAAAATTTTAATAGATTAGACAAAATCAAGCTCTCCTCGATTACCATGTATACAGCTTTTAAGTGTCACCGGAGTGTTCACTTAAACGTGTACTTGACTGGTCTGTTTTATGTGTAGCTGATTGAATATATATTGATATATTTGTTCAAAGCATTGTAACAAAAAGTGAGAACATTATGAGATGTGCACCTAAATGATATCCTGTATACCAGGCCCCTGAAAAATTGCGCAATTTGTTGATCCCGTGTCACATTTCACCGATGAACGAGAGATGACAAATACATGTAGTTCAATGTCATGCTATAACCGCAGGCGAGATCAAGCTCATTGTATGCACAATCGTGCAAGACCGAGTACACAGCGTGTCTATATCAGCGGGTTGTACAGCTGTTACAGACAAAATAAATATGTCTTAGCTATATTGTGTTACATTCGTTCTTTTCGCTTCCAAACGTATGCATGGCAAATGATGCTTAACGCAAAGATGAGACTCCTACAAAGTTTCATAATGTATGCAGCTATATACACCGTGTTTGAACATTCGATCCAAGGTGCAGTACCCAATCACTATAGCTACAAGAATGAAAAATCTTCTGCCTGTGGAAGAACATATGGTACTCCCTTACAGTTTCATTGTTTGAACAATATTGTCCTATAGGCGAGTTCTTCAGATATAGCATAATTATTGGGGTCTAGGGCAATTACCCCGGACCCTTCCCCTGACCCTAACCCTAACCCTAATCCTAATCCTGAACCTATTCATAACCCTAACCCAAACTCTAACCCTAACCCTAATCTTTACTCTGACCTTATCACTAACCAGTATTTAGCCGGGGGAAGGGGGGGGGGGGGGAGGGCAATTGCCCTGATACGAAATATTGTATTACTTTTGTCAGTGAAAAAAGATTGCGAGTCATCAACTTATACAGGCTAAGTGGGAAACGGGGTTGCCGTATACAAACACAAATGGAAATATTTTGCATTCCATGATTCATGCAAGACACCAGGAATGCAAGACACCAGGAATGCACCAAGACACCTGGTGCAAAGCACCAGGATGCTATTGATTTTTCATAGGCTTGTTAGGTCGCGTCTTTCGCGGAATTCCGCATCGCATCCCCTGTTTTTCCTATTGCAAACTTACGTGCCTTCACAGAACAGATAATGTGTTCTGCTATCAGCAATTCCATACAATTGTATATATCACTTTCTCGTCGCTTTTAATGCTCTACACTTCTAATATGGCTAATAGTCTCTGTTGGTTTGATCTTGAATGTACCGATTGATCTAGGCTTTTTGTTCTTAGTTGTCTCGTCTCTTTACTTGTATTTATGCTTCTTCCCTTTCCCCTTTTCCACTTCTTTTTTCATCCCGCACACTTGTAGTTAAGTTTTCACCTTTTTTTTTTCTTCCTGTGAGGTGCCCACGTTGTACAAGCATAGTCTTTTGAGTGGGTACCTCCACTTTTTTTGGCAGAATGTATAAATATGTCTGTATGAAAAATGCCTAAATTTGTAATGATTATTGACAAATGCTATCCTTTGCTATCTATGTATCATTCCTTCAAACGTATGTCGAATTTATATTTTTTGTACATTCTGTTGAAAGAAGTGAAAAAATAAAACCTTTGAACCTTTGAACCTTTGACAGGTTTTGGGATTTATCGAAATTGGCGCCAGGGAGTTCCATCCAATTCTTTGGATTTTCTTGCTGTAGGATTATTTAGAAAGTGCTAAAAGCAAGGTTTTGTTTGACAGTAGAATGAATGGGACAGCAGCTAAAATGACAGGGAAAGGCTCAGGACAGTGCACCGTAGATATTCACTCACGTGGAAAAGCGATTTATCGACTTAGCGCCTAATTGGCTCCGAGTCAATACTTTCCTTTCTTCTGTCTTTGTGTTGAAATCTTTCATTTTGAATGGTCCGAAAAGGATATAAAGCACACAAGCGTTTTTAAATACCAATCTATTGCAAATAAGATTCCGAGTGCGTCCAGCCGTTGGCAATTTGTTGAAGAATCACCGGAAAAAAAAGGTCCTCCTCTCATATTAGTTAAATGAAAACACACAATTTAATAAGGAATGCAATTTTTATTTTGGTGCATTTTCATAATATGTTTTAGGTCCGTAAAATGACGCAAATTTTGTATCTCTCCATAATTATATTATATCCAAATTATGTTTTGATATCATGACAGAATTTCGAACAAGAAGAATGATTCAAGCACGATACACGTATTAATATACCGGAGCAACAATATGCCCCCGTTATTAGATAATTTCATCTCTTATCGTAATGAATCGCACGAAATTAAAAATGACGTCATTGATAACTGTCCAATCTCTGCGATACTAATGGTTAGGAACAGAGTTGATTGCTAAACGGTAAACTTGGTAAATTGGTATCACCGTTAATTTATGTGCAGCAAGAGCGAGAGTTTCTATTAGGAACGAGAAAAAAAAAAGGAAGGTGCATGATACCATTAGATTCCTTCTCTATTCTTCATGGTTGTGGTGAAATTTCATATCGCATAAATTTCTAAAGATATCATCTTATTTGGGGTTGCTGTTAGTTTTCCACTTGGCAGGATTTACAAGCCTCACTTTGAAGTCAAATTCTTGGGCTGTTCTGTTCGTACACCTACTTTTAGGCAAAATCATGCCCCAAATAGTTTGGACTCGACGCACAGCAATTAACGTAACAAGCTGTATTATCATCGTTATTCTTTGTTGCGAGGGTTTGCATCTGGAACCTCCTTAAAGCGTATATTTGAAAACCTAAATTGTGGGGGCGTTGTGGCAAAAATCTGTAATTAGAACCTAAAAAAAAAGTGGCACTTGTCACCTACGGTGCGTATTATTTTAGTGGGAATAAACCAGACGGGAAGGGGGCTAGAAAGTCAAGATCACTTATCTTTTATTTGTTGAACTCACACGTTTTAATGACCTGTCAGATTGAAATGTCACGTGTCAAAGCCTGCTCATTAGACTCAGCGTACAGGCGTCATTTCGCGGAGCTCTTTTATTGCAAGCTGTATAATGACACGGAGACAGGGCTTAGTCTTTCAATCGAGAGTAAGACAGAGAGAGAGAGAGAGAGAAGGGGAGAGAGTGTGAGAGGGAAAGGGAGTAAGGGGGAGGTGGGGGGGGGGGGGGGGGTGGTGCACCAGTGCGGTTTCTATATAGGATCATAATGCTATATCTCTGAGCATCTGCACGCAGTACTTCATTTTATCGTTGACAGGCAAACGTCTTCTGTTGGTAGACGCTCCAGAGAAAGTGGTTTGTCACGCTTCGGCGTTGGTTTGATATTAGACAATAATTAGAATTTCATTGGGTCTTGTGAGAAGAATATACACTGAGATGAATAGTTACAGCTTAGCCTTGTAATGGCCACTGCAATTGAAGAAGTGATGGAGCATAATGCGACAAGTATAGATGAAGAATTTCACAAATAAAGTGAATAGTCGACATTTAAATCAGTGCATTTATGTCTACAGCACACAAACCCCGTCTCTAGCTGTGGACATTGTTTTAGTGAAAAGAAAGCATGGCCCTATAGATATTGCATGAAATTATGGTAACTTTCCAATCAATGGTAATTACCATGGCAACACTATTCCAAAGCCAATCAAAGCCGAGAAATCATAATCACTGTGGCTTAGTGAATAAGACTCTCCTGACTCCCAATCAGAGGACCCGAGTTCGATTCCCATCAAATGCTTTTTACGTCGTTGGACAAGATGTTTTACCCACCATGCCCCTTTCGACCCACTTATGTTGGTCAACTATCAGGTCAACATCAGACATGTTGGGCGAGATCCTCATCGTAAGATCTTGCATCATCGGATGACATGTCTGAGACAAACCTGAAAGTCGACCAATACAAGTCGGATTCATCAGAGTGCGATCCGATACACTTCGGTTTGTGGCTGGAAGTAACAAACTTTGCTTCCGACGAGTGACCGATGTGAAAAAAAGAAATCTCTGTGGAACAGGGGTGTAACAGATATGATCATGGAGAGAATAGATATTGAGTTGGATGTTGCTTTTTTTTTCTGTGGGCAGATCCAAGTAAAACAGCTTAAAGGTTCCCACAAATAATGAATTAGTGATGATCAGGGTATTATCAAATGAACACAAGTCAACGTGCATTTGCGTGGCATAGGTCCTTTTATATGGACAAAGCGTTTCTCCTTGTGAAATAATTCTTTAAAAATGTGAATTCTTCATCATTTCCTCCATTACAATATTCATTGCACACACCATTTCCAATACGTCTAGACTGATGTATGTTCGGATTAATGACTGAAATGTCAAGGTATTCTTTCTTAAAACCATGCACTTCGCGAAAAAAAAGTGTCTCCCTCTAAATGTGTTTCATTATTTTGCCCCATAAGCTCACATGTTTCTCATTACGGTCATATAAAGCTGGTGCGATAATTACTAAGTGGGTTTTCAGGATTTGGTTTATTCACAGCCACATTGTTAACCCTTCCAAGTCCACTGACATTGAGTAACACTGACTTCTTAATTCAGAGAGTTGAGTTTGTCGACGCAAGAAGACTTACGAAACTACGGGCCTAGTCTTCGCCGCTCATTGAGTTGCTAATGGCCCGTTTTCCCCACTGCACCTGACTGCGCAAAGCTTGAAACAAACATACTCCCCCTCTCTCCCCCATCTCTCTCCCCCCCCCCCCTCTCTCTCTCCCCTCTCTCTCTCTCTCTCTCTCTCTCTCTCTCTCTCTCTCTCTCTCTCTCTCATTCTCTCTTTCCAGACACCAAAGAATGCGAAAGATCCATGGCAGATATGAGCCTAACATTTACATTCGTTGTCATTATATACAAGTAAAGATTATCGGTTTCTCATTTCATTTCACAAACACTTTAGGCGTCTTTATCCTGGCGCCCAACTTCTTTTAATATTTTTTTTTCTCGTTTAAACAATCAACCAGACTGAAACTACTACATAAAACGAATGCGACACCTGCCCCGCAAATTCTCTTGAATGTGCATTGTTATATGCTTCGCTTCAAGGAAAAGAAATCTCACTTTGTCTCACGCACATTGTCGGTTTTCATTACTAAACCAAAAAAGCAGCAAGAAAACATCAGAGAAGCGCTTAAACCTCGTCAGTGCCGATGAGTGAAATGTGCACAAACTTCTCACACATATCATTATGGACAGGAATTCCATGCGACAAGTACAGGGTTAATGTTGTGAGCGAGACAATCATGTCAATGTCGCTGGTATGGGGTAGCTAGCTGCAGCCGTCTTGGTTCATTAGAAGTTTAAAGCTTACATTCGTTATGCACCGTCAGACGTATAGCATGCATGCATGCATGGATCATGAATACGCGGCACACATTCGATCCATATCGCTATAGTTGGCATGCTTTGTGTAGATTTTTTTTTCTTAGAGGGATAGTATAGCATTGGTTGAGATGAGGATTCAGCTTTTAACTTCTTGCGAGATACTTAGAAACCACTTTAAGAAATCTTACAAAGCATAGCATACAATTCGAAGAGGAATTCAAAGTTTATTTGATGCAAATCGGTTTTGAAATGGCTGAGATATCCAAAAACAAAGTAAAACAAGCCATCCTAATAAAAGGTGGGTGCCATGTTTTATTAGGGTCACTTTGTTTTGGATAACTCAGCCACTTCGAAACCAATATTCATCGAATAAACGTTGAATTCCTTTTAGAATTACACATTCTTTCATATTTCATAAGAGGTTTCGTATTATCTCAAAAATCATCATAATGAAAAAAAAAAAATGCTGAAACCCTTAAACTCCATTTCAATCAAAACTGTATCATCCCTTTAATGGGTGTCAAAGGTATCAGTCGCGATCACTTCTGAATAGAGCTCATTTTGCGTGACTTGCGGCGGCAAGATTTAGATCGCAGAGAGTCATTAAATCGTCATGTCATATCAAAAACTCGTCAAAGTCAGCAATACATAGCACATACAAACGGCGTCAGTTGATGGGGCATGTGCTACAAAGTCCTGTCCTTTTTCCTATAACCTTCTTTCGCTAAATTCATTAAGGCTTTACGCATTATTGTTCTTCCTTCTACCCTCTTCCTAATGCTCTTAAGTCATTCACATGTACCTCAGTCATTAGTATGGCAAAAAATTGTCATATTTGTCTACATGGTTGCTTGTGTGCACGTCAGCCCTTGAGCATGTTTCATGTATTGCTTCGTTTCTTACACTGCTTTAGCCTATACAACGATAATTTATTGTCCTTGGAAACTTGTGCTCTGATTTTATGTGTAATAATGAAGCAGAAGCCAGGAATTGGAATGAAACGGAAAAACAAAAACAAAAACAAAACAAAACAAACAACCGCTGACATACCGATCGGGTTTTAATTGATTTTAGTTGATTGGTTAATAACACTTAACATGGTTTGTGTAATCATTGTCTATATAGTAGAGCAGTTAAGCCCTCAAAATCATGACAATTGTGCAAAATTTGACTAAAGCATGAAACTTTCTCCAGTGTTAGTACATACCATAAGATTCATCTTAAGATCGGGAGGTAAGTCTGATTTGACCTCTGATGACCTCCAGAGGTCAATGAACTTTAAATATCAGAATATTAATGTTTGGAGGCATTTGTGAATGATAAGCCTAGATCTTGGTTACGCTGCACTAAATAATGCATTTGTACTACAAATCTTCCGTTTCCACAGGGCATTGACTGGTTTCTACCTTTGACCTCCGATGACCTTTAGAGGTCAATGACCTCAAAATACCATAATATTGATCTGTTATGTTATTAGTTAATGATAAACATTGTTAAGATGTGCAAAACATGCATATCTGTTTTACAATGAAATTGTCTTCATATTCCAAAGAGCACAGACAGGGCTCTACCTTTGACCTCTGGTGATCTTTAGAGGATGTACAACACAAACATCTGTTTTACAACGTAGCCCAGATGGCTACTAGCATATGAAATAAAGAATAGAATAGAACAAAATAGAATAGAATATAATAGGATAGAGAGTAAAAGAAAACAGAACACTGCATTCGTTTTCCTAGTCACCCTGTGACGTCAATATGCTCAGTATTTTCTCCTTCTTGGAGTTTATGAAACCGTTTATCTTCCTTCCAGCTATTTTTTGTCGAAACCCCCTCTCCCAAGAAAAGTTTGTGGTCATAGGAATTTATAAGTTAGAAATTGGCTATTTTCCCCGCTGAGTGGTCAGTTCCAATGGCTCTTCATCCCCAAAGTCCCACACCAAATTACGGGGAATGACATGATGGCGTGTTCTTACCCTCTGATCCCCAAACATAAATGATCTTCTGAGCTGGAAGGTCGCCCTCCTGCCAGAATTTATCCCTCCTAAAGGGCTTTTTACACTTGCAAATTTTTGCTTGGTCCCGTACCGACGGTGGGGCTAAGGGGAGGTGCCGGGGGGGGGGGGGGGGGGGGTCTTAGCCCCACCAATAAAAAATTCATTTCTAGTGAACACCACACCCCAATATAAGATTGAGCCAATGAAATGCTTTAGGGAAAGGAAGTTTGTTAGCAGATTACTTATAAAAAAAAAAAACATGTTTGAGCCGAGAAATCAGTTAGAGTGGCAAGCTGTAAATGTGATGACAAATCCAGTATCTATGTATCTGTACAATAATATGGTCGCCGGCTCAGAGAAAGTCGTAAGGAGCTTTTGGGAACTTACACAATAATGACGTTGTCTTCATATATATATATATATATATATATATATATATATATATATATATATATGAAGAGTGTGTTCGCAAAAACCGATAAGTCCATGTTTGAAGTTTTTGAAGTACGGTCTCTGTCATAAAGTACAAAATAATATCTTTTAAATGATATATTGGTCACTACATATGAAGGTATCTACATTTTTGAAGTTATGGTCAAAAGAAGCAAACATTTTCTTATTGTTCTCTTTATTTTTCTTGACCTTTAATCGCAAATATCTCCACTTGGCAAATATGGACTTATCGGTTTTTGCGAACAAACTCTTCAATATGTGTGTATATATAAGAGAGAAATCGTTCAAGAGGAATGACTTTAATTTACGTTTGAAGACATTTCAAGAGATGTAGTCTTATTTGTTAAGGGGCAAATCATTCTACTGTTTGCAGTCTTGTAAACATACTTGTATTTTTAATAGCGAAAACTGTTCGAGTTCGTGGACGGTGATAAGTAAGCCCCTTTAATCAAATTATGTATGAACCAAATGGTCTCTTTTGAACATGTATTGTGTTGAAAAGTTCTTGGCAAAATTCTAGGGAATATGTGTACGTGAAAATTCCGATGTTCAAAGCATGCGATGGGAAATGTAAACAGTACGTGCGAATGCTTCTATGCTTCCTGCTAAACTAAGTTGTTATTGGGGAAAAGAAAAGAAAGGTCTCGCTTTACCATGTCTACACCACAATGCCTACGGATATCTAAGCTGGAGGTGGGTTGGAATGTCTTGTTTAGAGCATCAACCTAAGTACAGATTAATTGGCACGCTATCTTTTGAAGAGAAACAATACTTTGTTTCACATTGTTAACGAAAAGAAAAGAAAAGAAAATAGAAGTCTCGCTTCACGAGAGATGTTCAGATCCCGCTCTATACCACAACGCCTTCGGATGTCTAGACTGGAGGTGGGTTGGAATATAAAGCACCAACAGTAATTGCAGATTAATTTTGAAGAGGAACACTACTTTGTTTCACACACGATGATAGCAGAAAGACAATTGATAATCATCCGCTCGTGTGAAATCAAGCAGTTTTTCAAAACATTTCAAGAGGCATCTTGGTGAGTTACAGTCTGTTAAACATGTCGATATAATGTGAAAAACAAATTGAAGGCCACCTGCAATAGGCCACCTGCAATACAGCCTCGCATTTTCCGACATCATAACTTCACGTGAAATAATCAACACGTTCCATATTATACTTGTGATGGAGAGGGAAAATAATAATCAACAACACTGCAAGATTGATGAAGACAACAGACGGGAACTGATTCCACGTAAAATACATAAACATGTACATATGTATTTTGATTTCTCCATGCATTTTCCCATATCCTTACACACAATCATTGCACACGTGTAGTCTTGATATGGTGTTCAGCTCACTGTGTGCAGACTGAGCACGATCCGATAATTCAGAACCTTTGCCAGCGACAGGATTGTAGCCTATCCCGCGAGTCAAAAAGAAGCTTTCTTATCATCTCAAGCATCCTGTACTCTATGCGCAATGCACCCATCATAGGGTGCGTTTACAACTCCTTTTCTCGGCAGAAACAGGTTATCCAAACAGCTTTCAAGGAATTTTTACGAGTTGATAAACGCAAAGCTGTTTTGAAAGCCCTTTAGGAAAGCCTTTACGAAAGGGTGCGTTTATCAACTCTCCTTTCTCGGCAGAAACAGGTTATCCAAACAGCTTTCAAGGAATTTTTACGAGTTGATAAACGCAAAGCTGTTTTGAAAGCCCTTTAGGAAAGCCTTTTCGAAAGCCTCAAATTTGTGGCTATCCAAACAGGTTTCCTAAACAGGTTTTCAGAAACCTGTTTGTAAAAGCCTTTTGGAAGTTGATAAACGCAAAGCTGTTTTGAAACGGCTTTGTAGTCTTGTACTTCAGTACTTGTACTTCTCCTCGGGTCGAATAGCGCAATGCAGCTGTGCAGTGACAGGCTATGCGCAGTTAAAAAATCGTGTTCGCGAAGAGAGTTGATAAACGCAACTATTTTAAAGGGCTTTGGAAAGTGCTATCGAAAGCCGTTTAAACAGGGGAAAGTTAATAAACGCAGCCTCTATCGGAAGCCGTTTAAACAGGGGAAAGTTAATAAACGCAGCCTCTGACCAGGCTGCGTTTATTAACTTTCCCCTGTTTAAACGGCTTTCGATAGCCCTTAGTAGTATAGTAGTTCCACTCCTATTTGGAAGTGAGGTACCTAAAGATGTCATTAAAAAAAAATGCCCCAAGTTGCCTGACTTAATGACCTAAACTTAAGTGGATGACAATAGCAAGACACAGGATTACTAATGTGGAGTGCATGTTAGGCCTCACAGTATCTCTCCAAATGAGTCTCTTCCATGAGTCATTCATCGGAACCATGCCCACGAGCTCGAAACTAGGTAGCATTGCCCATGAGCTTAGGCAGACCAGGCCCATAAGAGTTCGACACATGGGGGGGGGGGGGGGGGGGGGGGAGTCCACAAGACCTATACACTGAATAGATTAAACTATCTGAAATACATATATTAATCTCGTACCGTGTGCCAAGTTTTCCTCGAGTGTCGAGCGCGCGGACCGCACAGCTTGTGGGCCTATCATATTTGATGTCGAGCTCATGGACCTTGTTCATCTAGTGTTTAGGTCACAGGATGTATGACTCGTGAGCTGCGTAACTCATGGGCTGTACGACTCTTGAGTTGTTTGACTTGTGACGTACACCTGATGAGGTGGGCCTGTTGTTTTCTGGTTAGTATCTTTCACCCTTTCATCCAGTTCAAGGGACTTTCCCATATGCCTGTTCACATACTATAAAGCATCAACCCAAAATATGGTACTCCTCTCCCCACTTTCCATGTTTAAGCGTACAAATTTTGTCCAGTGCAAATTTGATAATGTTGCACATAATTTCATGCAAGCTAGGCTGCACAACTAACCCAAACATGAATATTATACAGTATGTCCCCCCCCAAAAAAAAAAGAAAAGAAAAAGAAAAGAAATACAATTGATTTTCGCATTGATAACACACAATATGATTAAATTGTCTAAATGCTACTCCAGGGTCTGAAAATATAAAATTTTAACTCTATTTTGCAGTAAACCCCATTCGATTTGGTTAAGCGGTCACAGAGAAATGGGGATTGTTGTAAAGCATGTCATGAGTTTGATTCTTCCAAGTTTAGTATACTTCAATGATTCTGTGTGTGAATACAATAGACAGAACTTGGAGGGAAGAAATTCCTGACATCTTCTATAAAATTTCTCATTTCTCTTTGACCACTGAAGCAAATCGAATGGGGTTTCCTGTAAGATGTGGGCAATGAGGTACAGTTTTCATACCCTGAATTTGTATTTAGATTGATTCGATATTTTTAAAGATATCATTGCGGAGGGTCCCGTTGTAATTTTTTTTTTTTTTTTGGGGGGGGGGGGGACATACGGTATTTGAGGTCACTGCCATCACTGAAGACACGTGAGCTTCATTTCTGAAGTAATTGACCGCTCACATTTCTGAAACCTTTTACTATGAACCAGTACTCTGTGGAATATGCATACATGCTTTGATTATAACGTCAAGGCGTGATTTGTAAATGATTAAACTTTTAGGATTAAACCAAAGAAGCCAAACACAAATACTTGTAATCCTACACAAATTTTGATATTCTAAAAGTCTGACCTCACATTGTCCTTAGATGTCAAAGTTGGATATACACAGGGTAATGACCAATGTTCTGTGGAATGAGGAGACACTTCTATTGATTGCACACCAGGTATACAGTTAACCATTGAATATACGTCAAATATCAATATTGTAATATTTTGAGGTCATTGACCTGTCACAGTCCTCGGAGGTCAAAGGCAGAGACATGTAAATAATTTCCCTTGAACTGAGGAATAGGAAAGCGATTCAGTTGTAACACAAAATGTTTAAGACATCGTTATCATTTTCATCATCAACCAATTGCACCAAATATCAAAATTCTGATAATTTGAGGTCATTGACCTCTGGAGGTCATCAGAGGTCAAAGGTAGAAACCTGACAAGGATCGGTGGAACATTGAGGCAATTCCACTGTAAAAAAACAAACAAACAAACAAACAAACAAACATGGTTTTAGTACATCATTGCCGTGTTTATCATTAATCAATGACAAAATATCAATATTCTGATATTTTGAGGTCATTGACCTCTGGAGGTCATCAGAGGACAAAGGTAGAAACCTGTCAGGGTTCTGTGAAACATGAAGACAATTCCACTGTAACACAAAATGAGTTTTTAGTACATCATTAGGACCTACCATTTTAACATTTATCAATGACGCAAAATATCTATTTTTATCAAATTTTGAGGTCATTGACCTTTGGAGGTCATCAGAGGTCAATTCAGACTTACCTCCCGATCTTAAAATGAATCTTATAACATGTACTAACACTGGTGAAAGTTTCATGCTTTAGTCAAATTTTGCACAATTTTTCGGCTTATCTGCTCTACTAATATAAGTATATAGGTATAAGATGAGTTAAGGCTATATCGAGATGGCAATGAAATCAATTCGGACTGATCTCCTTTATTATCTTTTAGGAGCTATCCAACGACATAAAGATCAGCACAATGATAATCGGCAGTGATTGCGGAAAAGTAGTTTAGCTCCCACTCAGCCCGTCTTGACCCAGGTTTCATTCAAAATGCATACTTTGTCATTGTGTCATGCTGCTGATGTGATTAAGACAAGCTAGCGACAGAAAGGTCGCCGAAAAGTGCTGAATCTGCCCGTCGTGATGAATACGACCATATCATTCTTGTTGACATTTTGTCATCAATTCTTAAATCGAAGCCCCAATAGATACAGTACGCACAATATCTCCCTCCCCGCAAAATACACATTCAAATGCCCCTTCTGTGTATGGAAGCTACATCTCAAGGTTAATGAATACTGCCTGTTGGTTCCTCACAACGTTTGAATATTATTCTGAATTCGTATTCCGTTTCCTATACGTCGGGTCGCACTACTACACACAGCCTCCCTCGAAAACTGCCTCTACGTTTGCACAGAGCTAACCCACTTTAAAAGCCCCTAAATTAGCGTCTAATTAGGCTTGCTGAGTATTAATGGGCATCGGTTGTAAGTCCACGCCAGCGTGCGATGCCGGCTTCGGACGTAGGTGAGAGTGGACGCCACATAAAGTCCGGCCATGAGTATTCCTTGACCATCCAACCCTCTCTCTGTCCTCCTCTTCCTTCTCCTCCTTTCCTTCTTTCCTCCTCTTCCTTCTCCTCCTCTCTCTCTCTCTCTTTCTCCGCCTCCTTATTTTCTTCTATAATTCATCTCTCTCCATCAGTTCTTCTTCTTAGACCTCTTTTTGTACCTTCCTCTCTCCTATCCTCTCCTCTTTCTTTCTCTCCCCACCTCTGCCTCTTCTGTCCATCATCCTTCCTGCACTCTATAGCTCCCTCCCTCTCCCTCCTTTCAAACATCCCGGACGCGGTCACAGTTAGTTATCTACTCGTGGTCTATCAAAGATGTTGGCCGAAAATGTAATTGGTCTAATGGAGCTGTGTGGTATAGGTGATGTTTGATCACCGCGTTCGCTCACTCACACCCCTTCCTCCGTGGCGTCACTTTCCAGCGCGTCTTAGATACGACTGTTTGATTTCATCGTCCATCACATCATAGGGCTAATTACCGAGATTCGCTTTTACGTGTGTGCGGGGTTTTTTTTTCGCCTCATCATTATTGCCACACATAGTAATGAGAGCGAACTTTTGGCAATCGATTTAGTTGATATTGACATTGGACTCGAGAAACCTTCGAGAGTCGACAGTTTTAGCCTCTTAACTGCTGAAACGTGGAGATGACGCAGTGTAGTTAAATAACGAGAGGGAAAGGGGGAGGTGGGGGTGGATGAGGAGAGAAGTGAGTTTCATTGAAAAATTGTGATGAATCACTGTGAGTTAATACCCAACAGGTCAGTCAATTGGTCAGTCGGGATGCGAGGAATATGAAACGACATGACCGGTCATCTTTACTTTGTGAAGTGGTGTATTAGTAACACATAACTCAGATCAGTGCAATTAATTTCTGCATTTTCCGTGTAAATCATGCATGAATTAACGGAGCATGTATATTCGTTCGAACAAAAAATCCACATAGGAAATTCACAGTATAAATGACCACAATAATTTCAAAAGTATTAGAACAAATTTGAACAAAGAAAAGAGGGAGGGTATCTTTCATTGCAGCTTTATTTCAGTTGTTTTCTCCAGTAAAAAAAACCCACCCCAAACTGATATTATATGGATGCTAACTATACATGCATGGAATTACAGATCGTGATGTACAAAAAGACATGATGCAGACGCGAAAACAACGATGATACTGTGCGAGATAGCAATGCTTACTTTCGAAGACTGGATTAAATTCTTTTAACATAAATCCTTCACTCTCACCAAAGCAACTCATCATTTTTGGTGAGCATTTAGGCCTACCACTGCAAATGACGTTTGTCAAGTTGCTAATTACTCCAGCCGAATTCTGAATTGCATGCCAAGTTTTCTCAATTTATGTTGTCATAAGCTGATTATCAAATGATTGTATTCAAAGGAAGGCTGACTAAGCTTTGTCACAGACATCAACAACACAATGGCACCACGTACTTGCACATAGCGAACTTATGATTCAATCCTACATGCATTAAAAAGCGTAGAAAATATTCTACATAATCATTCTCATCCATTGAAGTAGGGACGGGCGCAGCGGGGGCAAAGTCACAGTATAACAGACGGATCTGCTTTTGGCGTGGAGTCGGTTGAAGATAATCCAAGACAACTATTAATTGGATTTCCAACTATCGTTCGTGCACCGAATTAGAATCATTTTTTTTTTCTCCGTTTGTGTTTGTTTTTTTCATTCTCGTGTATGCTGCGTAATTATTACACTCGGCTTTCTATCTTCCACGTTGGTATTGGATTCTCGTCTTTTTCCATTAGTTTACCTCGTAATCATTATAGCACTCATGCTCAAGTTAGTCGCTCGGTTCTCATAAACACACACACACACACACACACACACACACACATACACAACACACACACACATACACACACACACACACACACACACACACACACACACACACACTACACACAATATTATGTATAACGCAATTTACTTTGGTAAGAATACTCGTTAGGAGACTCAGACAAGACAATAATTACACCCGTCAAAAGTGTTTAATGTTCCACTGTAAAACGCATTGACAATGGCACCCAGACAATAACTATTTTCGGCGTACGTTATGAATAGACATGGTGCTAACAATTTTAATGGGGAAGCTACTTGCGCAGTGCGTATAGTGCAGAGGGAGTGGCCCTTATAAATAACCCACTCATCATTTTCAACGCCCACACATTACACATGCCCCTCAAGTCTGTGAGTTATCGTACTTTGTGAAAACCTGAGCATTGAGACAGGTTTGTGATAGTATGTTTCCGGCGAGTTCGCACGGCAATTAGCAGCGTGCCTCTATGCATAGGGTTACTAGTGAGTAATGATCACAGCTTCCACTACTCTTCGATGTAGGCCTGGTTTAGTATGGGTGAGAGTGAATAAACTAAGGGGTGATGCCCTCGTTAGTAGGTTTTCTTAACTCCTCATTTCATCAGTCGACGGCCATGTTATATGTTTGCTTTCTGTTTTTTTTTTAATGCACACACACAATGACGCGTCTCTTTTTGTTTACGCTAGTTCTTTACAATCATTGTTATCATTAATATTATCATAATTAATATCATTATTGTTATTGTTATTATTATTATTATTATTATTATTATTATTATTATTATTGTTATTATTATTATTATTATTATTATTTATTTATTTATTTGTTTATTTATTTATTTATTTATTTATATATTTATTGATTGATTGATTGATTGATTGATTTATTTATTTATTTATTTATCCGACCAGGTAAAGAATATAGGATACATGTCATAAACATTACAAACATGAAACAAAAACCAGAATGAACATTACAAAGACATACACTGTACCGTACACTCTGCAAATGTCATATTCTGTACAAAGCAATTAGTGCTCTTGCTATTAAGGCGCAATGTGCGAATAACGTGTGACATTATTTTGTACTCACATACTCTAATCGTCTATGTATTTGGCTCATAACCATAATATACCACACAACATCGCCAATGAAGTGGGAACAGAATCATCGCAAATATGGACTCTGAGTAAGGTAAAAACACTCGAGCATTAATTTGGATAGGTCAAAAAGTGATGATTCATGTTCTGTATAGTGTGGACATTTTACCTTTCCATTTTCATCACAATCAGAAACCTGCTATCGCAGTTTTGGGAACACCCTTGACGGAAATTTTCTTGAACTCAATGAAGCTATGTTTTCAACTTTGTCTATCTATATTGAAGGGCATTTCAATTGAACTTTATAGAAAGGAGGAACTTCACGCCTCAAATAAGTTATAAAGGAAGTACTGCTTGACAAAATAGGTAATCTAACATGATTGATGTATTGTTATTATTATTATTATCACTATTATTACTATTGTTATTATTATTATTATTAGGTGATCCGAGAATCCTCTCGGATCACCTATTGTATCTGTACGGATTCTTTCTTTCTTTCTTTCTTTCTTTCTTTCTTTCTTTATTTCTGGACAAAAGTTGTGCAGAGGTTAGCTCAGAAAGTGCATTGCCTACCAATGTCAAACTTATACCATATATGTATCATGTCGCAAAGACGACAGCGCAAGTAAAATCATAGTGATCAGTCGACCGTGACGTCACTATGACGTCATTATATGAAAACACATTTTCATGCATATCTCATTAATGAAATGGAATATTTCAATGAAATTTACGTCACATATATTTCAAGTCAAGCGGATTTTACTCATATTTTCAAAATTCATTTTTATTTCAAAAAGCGCGCGTACGCGCGCGTTGAAATATTTGTATGCTCGAATCGAGCTCAAATTTTTTTTACACACGTTTCAGACCATTGGAAGCATTTTTTGAAAAATTGAAAAAAATGGACGGACGCGTACGCGCGCGCACATATTTGCACGCACAGCTAATATGAAATAGAAATTTTCAATTTTTTCACAAGAATCGGATGTCGGAAATGTCAAGGAATATTTCTACCAAGTTTCAAGTCAATCCGACTCAATATGACGTCATACGGGCCCGTCAAAGTTGAAATTCCGCGCGCGCGTCAATGGCGATATACAGTGCAACGATGCCAAAAAAACGCCAATTTTAAATCCGATTTTACTCGTCAGGATGGACGGTAACCCCCCATTTTCTTTACATATTCTGAAAGCTGATGAGTTGGACATGTTATTTCATGGGTTGGCAATGCTGGCAAAATGATTAAAAGATATCAAATTTCTTAATAAAGTAAAAAAAGTAAATTTTCAAAATAACATCATCAAATTTCAAGTTCACTCGAGCGTATCTCACTTATCCTTTGCCAATTTACACCCAGATTTCAGTATGTTGTAGCTTATTGAATGATCTTTCATTCATATCCTTACAACATTTTGATTGGATGACGGCATCACTTCGTAAAATTGGATTGAAAGTAATATTGTCAAATTTGACCAGTTTACGTGTTATCTCTATGGGAGAGCAGTTTTTCTGGCAGTGAAAATTGACATGACTCTCTTTTTCGAGCACTAGCTCACTTATGCTTCGGTGAATTTCTCCCAGATTTTAGTATGTTGTAGCTGAGACTTTGGGCTATCGTAAGTGTGCCCTTCATTTTTTCATACGACGTCGGCATCACGTCGAAAAACTTGGTTGAAAATGGCACGAGGCTTCGATGCAGCGTCATTTTGCTTAATACACAGGGCCTATGGAGAATGAAATAGGTCATTGCGTAGCGCATCCGACTCGTAATCCTAAGGTCCCTGGTTCGAGCCTCACCCCTGCCAATATTTTTTTTTAAATTTTTTAAACACTTTTTTTCTTCTTTTTCTTTAGTTAATCTTAATCTCCCTTTCCTTACTTTATCTTTTTCTGATTTTTTTATGCTTCTCCTTCAAATTTCTATAAAATAACATAATTTTTTCTTTATTTTTCTGTCTTTCTACTACTTTCTGTGCAATAGATGAACAACAACAATGGCTATCAATCCCATATTTTGCACATGTTTAGTACATGTCAAGTACATTATTTCATAAAATAACAACTACTTGATCGGACACCATCTTGGGTATGTAAATTAGGGTCAAAGGTCATAAATGTTTCGTCCTGTATCTTGGTGAATACATGTCCTATCTTTCTCATATTTTGCACACGCGAAGACCATGTTACAAGAATCATTTCATAAAATAATCACTTTTTGCTTAGACGCCATCTTGGGTGTGCAAAGTGAGGTCAAAGGTCAAATATACTTCATTCTGTTTTAGCTTTCTCTCGCACTTGTCAATTATAGACCACAAAGCACAGTCGTTGAAATTATCTAAAAGCTGATCTTCGATGTATTGAGATATTTCTTTCTTTCTGCAACTTTCTTTGCAATAACTCACGAAAAACAGCCCTTATCACGCCCACATTTTGCACATGTTTAGTTCACATCACGTACATTATTTCATAAAATAACAACTACTTGATCGGACGCCATGAACCTATTGACTGTGTAGGCCTACATGGAATCTTCCTCGTCTAATTATGTGTGTTGTAATGAAATGTAAAATAAGTAGACTAGAAAAAAAAATCATGGTTATGAAACATCAATTATTAAAAAAAAAGTTTGTATTTCATTGTCTCTCACCTTTTCTCCCTATCTCTCTCTCTCTCTCTCTCGCCCTGTCCTTTCCATTTATACCTGTCTCTTTCCATTCCTAAAATGTAATGCTGATAAAGATATTTTCCTATGTCATAACAGGCCACGTGATAATGACTTCTCACATTCATGTCTAAGGGACTTTCAATCAGTGAACCCTTTGACACTATAGTAACAACTTCATTCGTAGATTTTTTTTCTCCCAGTATATTTCATTCTAAGCAAGTTCACTTTTTTAATTTGGTCTTAATTAAAATCATGTCTAGCTGTGGATAGTACATGGAACACACACACACACACACACACACACACACACACACACACATCATGTGAAGATGGTTAGGTGTTGTACTTGCTGAAACAAAAATGAGGCAAAAGCAGTCATTGGTTTTAGGTCACTGGTTACACAGAATTTATTCCTCTTAACATGCACATCTGTACAAACTGCATACAGCCAAGGCGTATACATATGATAACAATACATTCTGAATACTTATGACATTCACATAGTATACTAAGTACACATCAATTTAACTCACTTCTGGCCACCTTGAACCAACTGACTTAAGTGTGGGACCCACACTTTATTACGATCACTTTGTTTTACTTTGTTTTTGGATGTTTCAGTAATTCCAAACCCGATTTTCATCAAATAAACTTTGAATTCCTCTTAAAATGGTATGCTCTGCACTATATCATAAGTGTTTTCTTGGTATCTTGCAAAAATTTAAAAGCCCAATTTTCATCTCCACCAATACTGTACCATCCCTTTAACTGTCTCTGAAGTTCAATGAGGGTGGTCAATTTCTACCACTTGGTATCCTTCATTCATTTTACATGACATTGTAATCTTAATAAGAACTGCGTATGTTATATAAAACATGATATACACATGTGAGTATCTCTTATGGCTATTCAAACCTTTCTTTGCTTGATTCAGCTCACAGTACGAACAGCACCTCTATCATAAATATATCAAACTACAGATGAGGACAACTTTTAGAGCAAACTAACCCTTTCCTGTTATTTAACTCACTCTGATAAAACCAGCAAAGTTCCATGTCTCATTATGCTCTTTTATGTATGCCTTTATGATCATGAAATATTCCTTAGAACTGTGCATACAGTTAGTGTGCATTCTCAGAATTTCCATATCCAAAAAGGTATGTCATGCTCAGGCAAAAAACAAAAAAACAAAACAAAACAAAAACAATACAGATACCATACACATTATAATCTCAGTGCATATTGCATGTAAACTTAGTAAATATTTGCCTGTATATACATACGATAGTATGTGTAATTTAGCAATATGAGAATGTTCACTAAAATCCTACCATATCGACAAACCATTTTATTTGGATCACCTTAATTTGTCAGTGATGACAAATTACAATCTCTAGTTGTTATTATTATTATTATTATTATTATTATTATTATCATCATCATTGTTATTATTATCATTATTATTTTTATCATCATCATCATCATTACTCCTGTTTATTCTGCTTTAAGTCATCATCCTCAAACCATACTCGGCGTATGAAGGAGGAATTAAGATTGTACAATGTCGATTTCTTTCAGTCTCTCGATGGCACGGCTCTCTATACGGCTCTAGTGTGAATGGGCCTCATCTCGTATTAGTATATCTGTGTGAAACAGCCCACTTCGGGTAGTCTACTTTAAGAAATCATGCGGGTATATCATGGCTAATATCTCAAATAATGATGTGCACACTCTGCGTTCAGCATAAACTTATACCATATGGCGATAGTAAGGTGCTCCCTTCCTGTATGTTTATGGCATCAAAACGTATATAGATGGAAACGCAAACACTATAATTTATCTACGTCCCATTGAAAAACATGCAGCCCATTTTGTTGGCAGGCTTTATACAGGGATTTGCTTGGCTCGCATTCGAAGGGGATATTATGTCTAAACAACACAGAGCATACGTCACACACACTCCGCCAATATGCGCAAACTTGTACACATTAAGCATAATACATAACTCATAGTATAATTTCATATTATCATCTTCAGAGAAACATTATGCCTCTTCCCTTGTCTCTATTTGAATCAATACAGTAGATACATACGTATGTGCATACATATAATATATATAGAGCGATATGTAGATAAACGTCTATGGTATAGTGTGTGTGTGTGTGTGTGCGTGTGTGTGCAAACGAAAAATTGTTCTATTGTGTTATTAGCTTCTTTCAGTATTCTCTGGAGGTATAGGGACATAACTTATGGCTATATGATATGGATGAGGACAATTTTGTTCGACGAGCATATTTCTGGTCTTGCTATGCACTTGTTAACATTTATTTGTATGATTTATATATATATATATATATATATATATATATATATATATATATATATATATATATATATATATATATATATAATATATATATATATATATATATATACGTGTGTGTGTGTGTGTGTGTGTTTATGTTATTTTAATTGTACTGAGGTGTATGCGTGCGTCCTGTGTAATTCAATTTAACTTCAATTAAATTCAAATATCATTTCATTTTTCGACAAGAACTTATACATTTCACTTTACTTGGCAGTAGATAATAAGTTTTCATATTTGTATTATCATTCGTCGAATGATTTTTCCCTGAGCTGGAGATTAACAGTCATCATCTTATTCGCTGAACCCCACCCTTATCGTGTTGGCGTGGGAATTCTCCGTTGCTCGCTCTTTCTGAAAGGATCGTCCCGTATGTCCCATTCACTTCAGCTATAATAGACGATGTATCCTATGTCAACATGCACTACCAGTCAATTTGTTGTTCTTTTTTTCTGCGTGATTTATTTATCTTTACCTAGTCGAAGCGAGGTCATCTGCTTGTTACACAGAAGAAACGAATAATGGATTGATTATATGTTCACACGGATATGAGAGGAAAATCAATACCATCTCGCACGCCCAAACACGTAATGATCGATCTAGCATTTTTTTTTTAGGTCGCGGCAAGCAAACTGCAATTATCACCTATTACGAATGCATCATATACCGTTCTAGAGCATGAGTGCAAACAACAGACCTGTTTTATTTGGAATTCGTGAAAATAATTGTAGATCGTATCCAAAGTATAAATCCCCATTTCCAGACCCCTCTTTCCCTTAATATAAAAGGAAGAGGGACAAAAATTATCCCGGATAAAAGGGAGTTTTTTCGCCCTCCGCGTTATTGTCATTAATGTGTTGGGCAGGTGCGGCTAAGACTAAATTAGTAAATAAATCCTTATTTTACTATAAAGACTGTCCACGTAGCATCTGCTTCAGAGAAAGTTAGCGTAAAATTAATGCTGAAAGCGTTGTTAAATGCAACGTGCATTTTAGTATTTTTCGAGAAACATCTTTGATAGTTACTAGGACAACAAAATGCTGTAGATTCTTTAGTTTATTCAGTGTAAAATCAGTGTTGTTGGACTGTTTCGTCCACTATGAAATGCATAACCCTATAGAGCCACAAGCACAGCGTGGATATCAGTATTTCAGCGATCATCCTTCCACTGGCAATGGATTTCAAAACTAGATCGAGATGAGAATTTTTGAAAAATGACAAATGCATTCTTTACTTTCGACTCTTTCTCTATAATGTTCATGTTTTTGTTCTTTCTTTCTTTTTCACTTTGTGAAGCATTTTTGTATTTCTTATTTGTATATCTTTTCATCTCTTTTCCCCTATTCATGTCGCCTTTCTCATTTACATCCCAAGGATTCTCGTCCTCGAAAAACATGAATTTCAAAACTAATCCCCTCAGGGTAAATTATTCATAGGCTATAGCTCTCTTGCCGCTTCCGAAAGGACGAGTGTCATTGTTTCTCACTCCTTGTGTTTAAGGAGATATGAAGGAAAAGGACAAGGCAGAAAAATCCGACTTGCACACCTGTTTCTTTAATAACATACCCAAGGTCTGTCCATTTCGAGCCGTTGATACAGACTCTCGGCCGGAACTAAGTAGATCACCCAGCTTGATCATGATACTATGATGTGTTGACTGGTGTGCGGGGTTGGTGGTATATACATCATGATTTGAGTGCGTTGCAAAGAACGTTTAGGTTGGCGTATTTCCGCCACAATGCAACAAAGCGTAATCAGCGAACGCTTGTGCCTGTGATTCCCGTGTTTTGTTTTTGTTTTTCAATTTATCTGTTTTTATACTCTTTCGTTTGTTTCAGTTTGATTTGTTTCTGTTTTGTCTTTGCCAGTTTAGGAGGAGGTTGTTGTTGTTGTTGTTGTTGTTATTGTTATTGTTGTTATTGAAAGCGTTGGCACCATCGGTTACCAAGAATTTTGCCATTATTTGACAGCTTCAAAGAAAAAAACAGTTCATGAAAATGACGCAAGGATATAAAGATGCATTCGTGACCTGACGATAAATCTGGAAACAATGCCGAGATATGTAGATCATGGACACAATTATTGAGGTAGATGTTTTTGTTTGTTTTTTGTTTGTTGTTTTTTGGTATGTTTTGATAGTAATGAGTCATCCTGTCATTCATCAAATGATTTTGATGAATACAGGGGGATTTTTGTCGACCTTTTCGGCCAGTCTGGCGAAACTGTCTCTTTCTAACATGTATATGCAGTGTCTCTTCCGACAGGTATGACAATTGTTTCCATTTGTTTACCAGTAAGCTGTTTTGAGATTATGGATTTCCTTCTGTGGGACCTTCATACAGAGTGGGCACGAATAAGAAAAGTGTATAAGGGGGAAACGATTTCATTGGGATGATAATCTCATCACCGAAAGTTATGAGATACCGCCTAGCGTTTACTAATAACGTTATCATTTTCAAAATGATGATTGTAATAGGGACGTCTGGCTCTGACCTGTACGACGGTGGTGTTACGAGATACTCTGTGGTCTGTCCTTATATTATATAGAAGGGGTCCAGACCGTGTACAGAACCAGTGTAGCTCCTTCATTATTTATGCAGCGCGAAAAGATGCAAGATGAAGCGTTCAACGGTTAAGTTCAATTCAATTCAATTCAATTCAATTCAATTCAAACTTGAGTCCATTTTTCGAAAAGAACATAAACATTTCACTTTCTTTGGTAACAGAGAATAAGGTTGCATAATCAAAACAAAGTAAATTGAGAAAAATATAATTGTGGAACCTTGGGGTAACAAATACGTTGTAATGAAAATTGATTGAGTGAAGTGATACAGACGATATACCATTACGCAAAACATCGAAAAATG
Organism: Diadema antillarum; assembly: GCF_040938485.1. Classification (NCBI taxonomy): domain Eukaryota; kingdom Metazoa; phylum Echinodermata; class Echinoidea; order Diadematoida; family Diadematidae; genus Diadema; species Diadema antillarum. The sequence goes on along the minus strand of NW_027272280.1, from coordinate 544,917 downwards.
GAGGGACCCACTAAAAAGACAATGCTTGTAGAATGTGGGCCCCTCAGGTACAGAATGTCAATAGAAAATGAACTGATGCAAAAAGGGGAAAAAGGTTGGAAATAAAGTCAGAAAAAAAGTCTGGAAGCCCACTAAGAAGACAGAGTAACAGACAGACCCACATACACAGGCGAATAAACATTAAACGAGACTAGAACGAAAAAGCTTATAAAGGGGGACTAAAATACAAGACAGAACGAGACAAGACTAACATAACAAGAAGACAATACAACGGACAGAAAGGCAAAACAGATCCAGCGATCCTCGACAGAATTATATCGAAAAAATAATGGGATGCGTGAAAAGGATACGGAAATATAGAAAAATAGAGAGAAATAGATGTAGAAGTAATACAAATAAAATCGAATCTACTCTGTACAGTTGGGTACCTAAGGGGGGGGGGGGGTCACTGTGCACCCCCCCCCCCCCCAGGACTCCTCGAAACTTACATTTTCAGGATCCTCATGACATACCAAAACATAATCAAGATGTTAACAGGAACGAAAAGTGGCTGTTCTAGGTGAAATTTAATGTATTCTATTGTTTTTCATAATTTCTTATGTATTTCTTTGTTTTTCAACTTTTTCAACTTTTGTTTTTTCTTTATTTTTCTATTGGAAATTGTCACTGACCACTTTTCTATCATAATTAGCACAAAATTAATCAATGAAAGTGATTAATTGTAAAAATAATCAGGTTTTCATGACTTTCATGACAGAGCACCTGTTTTCCATAGGAAATGTACACAAAAGCACAAAACTGTGCCCGTTTTGGGACGACATTCCGTTACAAAAATGGGTACCCAACTAGTAAGTGTCTCAGGACAACAGGGACGAGAAAATACGTGACAGTATATCACTTGTAATCCAAATTCTTCGAAAAGGACTTCAAATAAGCCAGCAGGCTAATTCAATTCTGTGGGACCATAAAATTGCAATAAAAAGACTTTAATTTCCTTTTAAATATGAAATACCAAAACATTGGCCAAAATAAATGGCGACACCCCGACAGGAGTTAGCCAAAAAACAACTGAAATTGAAAAACAGGTTAGTCCCGAAAACACCGCTCTCTTCATCAGTTGCCGGGGAGCGGAAAGTGAAAAGGGTAGGAAAGAATCGTTTCAGAATCGGGCATGCTTTTGCAAACATGACCGATCCCGGCAAAAAAAAAAAAAAAAAAAAAAAAAAAAATCGCTTGAATCAAAATCGTCGTCTAAGTCAAAATCCAGGTCCAAAGTCGTCGAAACATGGGAGCTTGTTAACCCGGGCGACCTCCCAGTCGGTATGAAATTCTCTGAAGTAACTATATCCATGATAAATCACACTAGTATTTCCTAGCTGTCAATCAGTCTGTTCCTGATAGTCATCCAGTCTTTCCTGGCGGTCACTGAAACTTACGATCAGGAGGGAATATGAAATACCAAAACATTGGCCAAAATAAAAGGCGACACCCCGACAGGAGTTAGCCAAAAAACAACTGAAATTGAAAAACAGGTTAGTCCCGAAAACAGAGGGGGCATTTTTTACATCATTAGTCAAAAAATCCCAATAAGTTGGGCCAGTGTAAATATAAAAGTGTGTTCTTAGCAAAAATCGTTCTTAAAAGAGGTAAATGAAATTCATTGGAATGTCGAGTGCGGGATACTCATGGCATGATTGATTTCTTTGAAACATAGAATCGAAAATGGAGTTGTTGCTGTACGTATACATAAATTGTCCCAAATTAAATAAAAACAAATCTTTAATTTTTAGCAGCTTATTAGAGGCAAATAACAAATTTGAGTGGGAGGGTATGGAAGGATAACAGATGACACGGAGAGCTTTCTTTTGTAGAAGGAACACTCTATCCAGTAGATTCTGGTGAGTGTTGCCCCAAACTAAAACACCATAATCAAGATAAGGCAATATCAATGACGAATATAACATCAGTAATGATTTTTGTGGGATATACAATTTCATTCTATTTATAACGCCTATATTACGCGAAATTGTGTTGGAAATAATTATAGTCAATATGTAACTTCCAAGAAAGTTTGTCGTCAACAATAATTCCGAGGAATTTAAAATGTGAAACTCTTTCTAAATGAAAATCATCCAAAACTATAGCTGTACTCAAAGTGTCAACAGTATTACTAAAAATCATATCGTTTTTTTGGCATTCAACGATAATTTATCGTTGAATGCCGTTGAACACTTCATCTTCTCGCACTATATAATATATAAATATATATATATATATATATATATATATATATATATATTTGTTTGTGTGTGTGTGTGTGTGTGTGTGTGTGTGTGTGTGTGTAAATCAAAAACACGTTTTGTCCTCATCCGCATTTGCTGTTGCTGAGTGAGATAATTAATCAAAGAAGACCTGACTTTACAAACTCAAATAATCTCTTATGGGTTCGTAATGCTTTCATGACGAAAGGCCATTGCACCACCTTGACATAATAGTGTTTCAACATGGTTATAGCTACCCGCATATTTAAAAGATATGCGGGGAGCTTTATATACATAGTACGTGTGTGTGTGTGTGTGTGTGTGTGTGTGCGCGCACTTACTTTAGACAAATAGACACGGATAGCCCGATAAGGCAGATTAAAAGGCACGTACAAATCTAAGTTGGCAGTCATGTAGTTATCAAAACGCGTCCATTCTAACTACCCCCCCCCCCCTAAGAAATAAGTAGCAATTCAAAGCTTGTAAAATACCTCAGAATCTTTCAGGATTTGAACTAGAATGATACCAGTTCCCCAGTTCATGTAAGTATAAAATGCTGGTACTGTTATTTCATGAAGAACATTTCGTTATGGATATAGATAAATGTTTGTACGTCGCAAACAACTAAATGTGCCGCACGGTTATTTAATATCTTATGAAGATAACCATATTGCTAAGATCTCAATTGACTTGACGAATTTTGTCAGTTGACGTTCAAAAGAGATCGATGAGAAAAAAAAACAACAACAAACGAATATGATGATGTGTGGATTTCACAAAGCAAATCTTACAAAACCAAAATTCGTCTCAGGTTTTAATTACTTCAAAACTACATTTTATTCAAATTCATGAAGTTCTTCCGTCGAGATGTTTTCATTGCAACTGATTGACAAATTGCCCTACATCGACGTAAATAAGCACTGAATTGATCAGTGTTTTAGTAGTAGCCATGATAAAAATCATGGGCGGACAGGCGTCATCTCCACTAGACCACCGAGCTTTCGCCCGTGGCGAAAGCTCGGTGGTCTAGTGGAGATGACGCCTGTCCGGTGATCAGGAGGTCGTAGGTTCGAATCCTGCTCGAGAGTATGTACTCCCATGATATTTTATCATGGCTACTACTAAAACACTGATCAATTCAGTGCTTATTTACGTCGATGTAGGGCAATTTGTCAATCAGTTGCAATGAAAACATCTCGACGGAAGAACTTCATGAATTTGAATAACAAAGCAGTACCCGCTGCACGCTATAAGGATTAGAACCACCACTTGCTGTCGGGCGAAAGCTCGGTGGTCTAGTGGAGATGACGCCTGTCCGGTGATCAGGAGGTCGTAGGTTCGAATCCTGCTCGAGTATGTACGCCCATGATTTTTTATCATGGCTACTACTAAAACACTGATCAATTCAGTGCTTATTTACGTCGATGTAGGGCAATTTGTCAATCAGTTGCAAACTACATTTTATTGTGATGGGGAATCATTAGGAGCTTTGGACGACCATTACATTTCACGAAAGTGATGGGATGTTTAAAATCGGAAACTACTCTGGTAACAGAGAACCTCATTCTGTTGTTGTTGATCATTGACTTTTCAATTAAATTCAAATTATTTTATTTCCACATAAAGTAATACAAAGCAATATACATATTGCTTACATGAGTACATAATGTTTTTTCAGGAACTTTGAATCACATAAGTTTCAACAAAACATGGATACAATTATGATAATATCAATTTTGTTTTTAGATAAATAAACGAGAAAGCAAGACAATTTTATTTTGCAACTCTATATGGAAAAGAGCAATTCACAAGAGAAGTATAGCTTTTAAATTTTGTGAACTACTCTAGAAGATGAGGGCCTGCCCTGATAGAAGCAACAATGTGCCCTTGCTGTCTCTCCCAGAATCATTCAGTATGCGACAGTTTTCGATATATGAATGAAAATGTATATATATATATATATATATATATATATATATGAAATTTGAAAATGAAAGCAAGTAAAAGTAAAAAGAGATGCAGCGATCACATAACATTATGATTCGCACCATTTCCTAAGAAATTATCATCTCTCGCTGACTGGTGAGAGACAAGATATGATGGTACCCAGGAGTGTGCTCCGGCGCTCCTGGTCGTAAACAACGTCATTTGCAAAACTTGTTTTTTCCCGCGTGGTCCGTTACGACTTCCGGAAGATAGATAAATAGATAGATAGATAGATAGATAGAGAGAGAGAGAGAGAGAGAGAGAGAGAGAGAGGGAGGGAGGGAGGGAGGGGGGAGGGAGAGAGAAATCAGTGATAATTCTGCATCATGATCTATCTTTTGGCACACTTTAAACAAGGCCAATTAATCATAATAACAGATCAAACGGTGATCAACAAGAAGACCGAAAAAAAATCGATTCCAGAAAAAATCCTAAATGCTAGGTATTGCTAAACAAATATTGACTGTTTCGGCTTCAGCAAATTTGCACGAGTTTACATGAATGCATTAGATTGGTATTTCATGGTGGGAAAAGTTCAATCGTCTGAAATAATTAAAACCATGAAGGACTCACATTGTGTGTCAACATACAGTTGAGAGGATTGTGGCGCAGTGGATAAGACTCTTGACTTTCAATCGGGGGACCCGAGTTCGAATCCCGCCCAGTGCTTACGTCCTTGGACAAGATGTTTTTACTCACCATGTCCCTAAGTATATAAATGGGTACCTGGTAAAGCTAGGGTAATAATAATAGTTACAGCTCGTTATTCCGAAGGTTCGTTATTCCGAAGGCTCTTTATTCCTAAGATTCGTTATTCCGAAGGTTCATCGTTCCGAATTTCATTTTCGGATTAACCAATCTTCGGAATAACGAACCTTCGGAATAACGCCACAAATTTTCGGATTAGCGAACCTTTTTTTCATTTTCGGATTAACGAACCTGTAAGTATAGGGAATTTATGTGTTTCGGTTAAACGACCCTTCGGAATAACGAACCTTCGGAATAGCGAACCTTCGGAATAACGAACAGCACCCATAATAATGACAAGGCCGTCTAGTAAAGCAGTGGGAGAACAAAACAGGCTGCCCTGGATAAAGAGATTTTTCGGGATGGCTTTTTCAAAAGAGTATATTGTCATTTTTTATTTGGATGAAATGAACAAAGACAAGGGTCATTGACTTATTGCCCCAGACAAGATGGGCAGGGTATAGGTTAATAAACATGATAAACATCGAGTTACATTGATTCGTATATTTAATGTTTACGTGAAACATCAAAGGCAAGAGAAACCTCTCGGATAGATGATAAAGCTTTCTGAATAGGGTGCGCTTTCTGTAATACGCAGTCTCTCTGGCATGTCTTCACAGACGTATCACAGCTTTTGTTGGAACAAAATTGTTGATATCGTGGGGTTTTGTATTCTCTGCAGCTGCTTCAATGTTGACGATGTTTATAATAGCAGGTCTCTTATCGCCTATGTCAGTTTTGATTAGTCATCCATGACGTGTCATGGAATAGAATACGCATTCAGCTACTGAGACCACTTTTACACTTGAAAGGCGGCCCCGCCCCGGGGCTGGCCTGTAGTGAGGTCGAACCTGCTAGAGCAGTGAGTTTTTCTATGTGTTTGTTTGTTTGTGTGTGTGTGTGTGTGTGTGTGTGTGTGTGTGTGTGTGTGTGTGTGTGTGTGTGTGTGTGTGTGTTTAAGTGTTTATGTGTTCTTTCTTTTTCTTGTTTCCATACCATGTAAATTTGTCATCTACACTTGGATGTAAAAATGTATGCCTTATAAAATCCTACCCTTTTGCAAAGATTCACCAAGATAACTATGGTACACATGAAGACTTATATCGAAAGCAACAAAGTAGAACAAAAAGGTATGGGACGAAAGGTTGCTGGGTACAATATATTAGGTAATAGGCCTAACCGTATACATATTTTTCTTCGCTTTTTTCACAGAAATACAAAGCAGTGTGTTAAGATGTGAAACAAGACTACACGAATACTGAACAATGGTTAGTGTTAGTATGCGAGAAATTATTCTTTGGAAGGTACATACTGGCCGGCAATGATCATAAAAAGGCCTCTGGAGAAGGTCATGTGACCAGCCAATCGCGAAAGCTGGTACTAGGCCGGGTTTACCTTTCACACGCAGCCGTAAACAGGCCCTGGACCTCCAGAAATATCCTGAAATGGAGCCGGGTTTTGTCGAGTTCTTGGGGCCGGCCTAAATAACAGCTAGGGGTCTTGTTTGCTTGAAAGATAAAACCAAACCAAAACCAAAACCAAAAACTATATTCTAAACGCATACGTTTCTTTCACATCTCCCTCTTCCAGTATATCTGCTGCTTGGACTTGGCATGATGCTCCTCCTCGTCGACACCATCATCAAGATCCCGGAGATCCAGCGTCTTTGGGAGATGTCGTCGATGTCCGCTCCGTCGTCTGCCTCCACCTCCCTCAACTCCTCGCGGAGTGCCTCGCCGACGCCCTCCGGCGGCGGAGACAAGTCCTTGCTCAAGACCTTCGGTGGTAAGCACAAGTCGGAGGAGGAGCGAGAACTCACTACGGCCGCGGCGCCGATAGGCACGTATGACGCCATCGGGGAGAAAGAACAACGCGATGCGTGAGAGGAAGAGACCCCGCAGGGGTCATGATTTATATTATGTGCAATGTGAGACCTGACGTGACTATAAGAGCACTTCCGGTGCTAAAGGTCAAATGTAAAGGTCAAAAAGTATACTACAGTTACAGAAGACGTGAGACGTTTTGTTCGTTTTTGGAACAAGACAAAAGGGGCATTGTTGCTTAAAGCGCAAACGACTTGTTGCATATCTGTTGCACTAATCAAGACGATATCAAAATGTGGAGCTTGTCGATCTGACAACAAGCATGTGTAACAAGTAACGGGTAAGTGGATGGAAGAGGGAAAACAGGGCGGTCGTAGGGATATCGCTGCATCTTTTCTTTATCGATCATTCAACTCCCGTGTTTTGTTGTGTATTACCTAAGTTTATATTACTCTTGCCAGTCCGGCTCGCATTGACAACACTAGAATATATCTATATCTTCTTGTTAATGTGATTAATTATGTTTATATATATATGTTTATGCGTCTAAGTATAACACAGGTTTTAGCTCGTCGTTGCGATTACATTTCCACTTTAAGTAGGTTTGTCCCATTTAATGTCGTAAGAGACGGAGTATTAATACAAAACATAATTTTGTAAGTTCTATATGCACGTTCTTCAAACAAAGGGAAGTGTAGAAGTTTAATAGACTCCATCAAGGTAAAAGAGATCAAATGAAAAGGATCAAATTAGCACTATCATGATACTGATGAGGTGAAACAGACTCCAGATTCACAGGTAAAGTAAAAGTGGGGTAGGTATGACCCGTATCATGCTGAACTGCGAATGTGAACGTCCGACACAGTCGCTTAAACCGGAATTCGGCATTCCTATATATCATTTTTTTTTCCAATTCTGTATAAGCTGAATAGTGGTGGTAAATCTGTGCCAACAATGTACGGATTATATGGATGACCTCACTGCTTGAAAAGGAATAGATAATAGGATGAGTTAGATAAATATTTGCTTGGATTACTTCGTGTTATGATACAGGCTCGTCGATCATGCATGATATCCTTAAAAAACCCAATAACAACAAAATCAACCACACACACAAAATACAAACAAACAATCAAACACAAACGTTATGTGCAAGGTTCGCGAATCGGAGGTCATGTTTTGTTTTTTCCTTGAGATATTATGTTCAAAAGTATGCACATAGCGCTTTGAGACACAGCGCAATACATTTTTGTAGGCATACCGTGAAAGAATTAGTACCGAGACTCAACCCCACAAAACCCATCTAGAAGGCTACTTCAAAATACTTCTGCCAGATAATGTAATGTTTCGACATGCCTAGTGGTTTTGTTTGCGTGTTTTCTTTTCTTTTCTTTAGTTTGTTTTTTTTTTAATTTGAGTTAAGCACCACCAGCAGTCCTGATGTGCACGTTAGTATAAACATAGTGTGATTTCGGTTCGTACATTATTGTGTACTTACAAGCCTAACTTGCTCCATTTGAATAGTCTTGCCTTATAAAACGAGACACGAGAAAGTCGTTGCCGACAGTCTGTCTATTGGTGATAAAGAAAGAAATGCTGCTCCCGTCTTTGATATCAAAGCAAATAAATATATCACTGAATGAGCAACAGATTTGTTGCGTTTTTTGAGCATCAAAATGTGTTCTGTCGATTCAAAGATTACGACGCCATTTTGCTATGATAACCATGATTACGGGTATTAAAAAGAACAATTTCAGACCGCGTTGATAGTTTTGCCATCATGGCTCTTTTAAACCCTTAATTTGTTTGCTTGTTTATTTTCTGAGGGAGTTATTGAATCTTAATTGACATTTCGTTGTGCAGACCCTCTTTGTTTATATGATTTGGTATGGTTTCACAGTCTTTCGACATTAACAGTGTTTACGATTGATTTCTTGCTGGGTATACTCGTATTGTGTTTAAAGTGTGTATTATCTGTCTGTCAAGCATAAAAGTGCCAGTTATACTGGACAACCAGCACGACGTCAATTCTCCTGTAAGTTTGTGTTCGTGCGAAAATATTGTGTTGCATTTATTCATTTCAATCATAAATGAAACGCACAGACACTCACCCAAATCATGCACTGTTATATCTTATGCATTGTCACTCTTAATGATTTTTTTTTTTTTTTTTTGGTTCTTGATGGCACGTATTTGCGCAAAGATGTCTCGATTTACATTATATTAGTACTGTCACGCTGAAAGGAAGGCTTCTATTCGTTATTCCGAAGGTTCGTTAATCCGGAAATGAAATAAGGTTGTTATGCCGAAGGTTCGTTAATCCGAAAAAGAAGGAAGGTAGGTGTCATGAGGTCGAGGCGTGCTCAGTGTAAAGTGGACATTATACGTGTATGTATAGATTAAATAAAGTGTGAATGCATCAATGGATTCACAAGGTTTACAATCGTGTATCATGAGAAGAGACTGTATATTTCTTTTCTCTCCCGTATCCCACTTTTTTTCTCTCTTTTGTTTGTGGAGCTGTCATCAGTTGAACTACGTAATGATAATCGTGTTTATGTCAGTGCGTTAAAAATAATGTGTGTATGTATGTGTGTGTGTGTCTGCGTGTGTGTGCGTGTGTTTGTGTCTTGGATAAATTCGTTGGAATGTGCATGAGCAAGGACAAATAGGGCCTATGTCCTGGATTCAAAAGGTTTATAGTGTTTGCTGATTCCGTTCTGTGCCAGTGAGTCAAATTTGCACAAACTTCACGCACATATATACTTACGGACAGAAAATTCATGTGTCATGCAGTGGGCTAATGGAATACTGTGTCATGATACGAGATAATATGGCACTGTTCATGATGTGTGTTTGACTGCGATATAAGATTTTACGCAGGAGGAATACATGCTAAGCTTAATTGCAGTTTTATATTATCAAGGTTGAGATGTAATAGAACCATATGAGAGCTAATTGTACGTTTGATATGCATATACAGTTAACACAGTACACTGTAGAGTAGGCACCATTGTTTTATCAAAGAGAGCAAGATAATATAACATCAACTTCCCGTGCAAGACAGACTTTATATTTCTAATACACGAATGTGAAGGGGAAAAAAAATGCATGCCACGTGTGACCAATCAACCAATTACAATGTGTAGGCTTATTATTAATACGCTATAAAAGTTATATGATGATGCATTATAGGGCTCACACCTGTAAATAAAATCAAATGTCCCTGACCCATTCACAAAATCGTACCAAAGATACTAAAATGAATGAAGAAGAAAATCAATCAAAAATCAGAAATGCAGTATTGTAAAGAAAGTGAATAGCTTCGGATATTGAGTATGCATTCCTCCACAAACTGCATTTTGGTTGGATGATGAAAGCTTTTTCTCATGGAATTTGAAGGGACTATATTTCATTGGGTGTATGTACAGAGTTTTGAGTGAAAAGAATTTGTAGTCTGGCTTTGCGAACCCTTGGGCAGAGTTTGAGCTGAAGAACCCCGCTTGGAAATTTGGTGGATGAAAGGATATTTATTTCAATTATCCAGGTTAATGACGATGAAACACCTCATTTCTCTCAGCTATTTTACAGATTTTTTTTTCTGATTTTGAATTTTAACACACGTCTCTTTGGAGAAATATTTACCCGTGTGAGCCCTATAGCTGGTGTGTGTGTGTGTGTGTGTGTGTTGGTGTGTGAGGTAGAGTTTGTGAGTGTGTGTGTGTTTTGAACGGTATTAGCTAATGCGCTAATACAACGTTACGATAAATGAAAATACCAAAATAAGAACGCACTTACAGCTGATTGGATGGTGCTCAGCTGTCGTCATGGTGACCGCGCTCATCGTACTTTACCAGTAATCAGATGGTGTCCCAGGAGGGCCCTGCGTCATACACGCCGCGCACGCACTGGTATAGATAATTCTCTAAGCAGTAGGAAATTCCTAAGGGCATATTGAGAAAAAAAAAACAGAAAGAAGAAAATCCTGTGTCTGCAAATGTGATAACGTTTAGAAAAAGGATTATAAAACTGAATCATTGATGATGAAAAATTTACGCAAGTACTTCTGACCTTCCGCAAAATTTTTTCCCCTTAGTCTTTGTTTCTGTTGTTTTTTTGTCTCTGTCGTTAAAGCCAGATTTATTAATCCCATGTGAGTTTGAATGAAATACTTTCTGTTAGCGGCATCAAAATCGGATCTGAACAATTCCCCATGGAAAGGGGAAAGAAAAATACTCATAATGCCGTCATGATCAATATTGTCAATGAATATTGACACAGTGTGTTTATAAGCGATTGACACAGTGTGTTTCTAAGCGATGCAGCAGTTTCATCTGAATGATAGCTTTCGAATAATGTGATTGGATTGAATCAGCATTAACCCCTTCCATACGGGAACCTGGTGGCCTGCGTATTATGTCTATGGACATTTCAGAATGAAGTATGGTAACGGGTTAGACATGGATTGATATCTTCACGTGACGGGCGCGTGGAAGGACTGCATCGAAAGGGAAACCCGCTCAACAAAATATACATATGATCACGCTTAAAGATGAACATATAATCAAAAATGATATCTTGCCACCATCAAAGTAGTCGTAAGCTACCATGAGGTATACAGAAACCAATTAACATGATGTATAGCGTTAGATAGGAATCAGGCTCTCCTTCTTGTTAGTTTAGTGCAATTATACTTTATTTCCATCCAACGAATGGTAATACAAAGTAAGAAGTATATGAATGAGATAAATAACCTTGTTTTAATGATTTCATTTATAAGAAGTCACGTAAAAAAAAAATCAAGACGGCCATCTACCTCTTCAAAGAACATAAAAGTCAGAAATCAGTAATACAAAAGAGCGTAGAAAAACAAAAACAAGCAAAATTATACTGCCTTATCATTGAACGTAAATATGTAAAGTAAGTTTTCAAAGTTTGTCTGTAGGACCTACTGTTGGGTAAAATGTGTATACAATAAAACATAGGAGATATATGAAGGATGCAAGATCCTATATAAAATATATCAGGAAAATCCTTCGCATAGATTTTGAACCCCTATCTCTTTACAGACCGGAAGGTGTGGTTGCAAAAATAGGCTTCTGTCAGACCGCTTGTATTACTCATCAGCTATTCAATAACACCAATTTCATGGGTGATGGTGCTCTTTGAAAAAAATCATTCATGCAGTGTGATTCTTACAGTATCCGCACGCTATGAAATGCATACACGGACAAAAAAACAAACAAAACAAAAACAAAACAAAATAGGCGGGCACAGCGAGGCCAGACAGTATGAAAACTCTCTGACAAAGATTCGACACGAGGCCACGCCTCTTTATTGATTGCAACTACCAAAGACTTGAATTAAATGTCACGAGTTTTTCGCTCTGCGCAATGCCTAGAGTGTAATGCCATGGTATAATACATGTGTAAAGTGGTTTAGCACGGAAAAACCCGTAGCGTTGCACACATTGTTCAAAGTCCACGGCACAGAAACGGTTGAAATGATATCAATCAATTAGAATGACAGGAGGATTCATCAGAATAGGACATTAATTTGATTAGAAAGTTGTGGAAGTATTCATATTATTGATATGATAAAGTGATCAACGCTCGCATATACGGGGTCATCCCACGAGCTCGACACCCACGAGTCTCACGGCCCATGATCTAGACATTCGAAGAAAAAAGGGCTGCGAGTCATACGGTCCACGATCTAGACATTGGGAAAAAGGTCCGCGAGTCATACGGCCCACGATATAGACATTGGAAAAAAAGGTCCACGAGTCATACGGCCCACGATCTAGACATTGGAAAAAAGGTCCACGAGTCATACGGCCCACGATCTTGACATTGGAAAAAAAAAAGGCCACGAGTCATGCAACCCACGAGCTATTAGACACCAAGTAAAAGAAGCCCACAAGCTAGATACGCCCCATGAGCTAGACACTAGAAAAATAGGACCCGTGAGCTCGACACTAGGCGAATAACGCCCATGAGCTCGACACTTCTTTCTTAAAGCCCCTTGATGTAATGTCGAGCTCGCGGGCCTTGTTTGCCTAGCGTCGAGTTCATTATGGGCCTTATTTGTCAAGTGTTTAGCTCTTGGACCGTGTAGCTCTTGGGCCTATTTCAGTTGAAGTTGAGCTTGTGGAACTTGTTCACTTAAGGGGAAATCCAGTCCAAATACAGTATAAGTTAGTCTGATAAGAAAGAGTAAAGTATTACGAGTTCAACGGTAAAATTTTGATCGAAATCGGATGAAAAAAAAGGGAGTTATGACCTTTTGAAGTTTCACTAATCTTTTAGGATACAGTTCTTGAACGGTCAATATGAATATGCAAATGGCAAAGTGAGCATGTCATCCCTCACAACTTTCCATATTATAGTTTGTACATAAAATTGTGAAATCTCCAGTTTTTCATTCAAACGCAATTATGCCCGAGGCTCAAATCCCGATTAATCTAACTGATCACTATTCTGAAGTTAGTCAACCAGGAATAACATCATGTTTCAGACTTTAATGACAGAAACATTGAATTTTCGTCATTTTTTTTTTTGTGTGTACAAGATCAATGGAAAATTGTGAGGTTATGACATGGTCAGCTCACTCACTTGCATATTCATATCAACTGTACAGGAACTGTTTTGCAGAAATAAGCAAAATTTTAAAACTTCATAACTTCCTTATTTTTCATCCGATTTCAGTTGAATTTTTATTGTTGAACTCGTAAGATTTGACTATTTTTATAAGACTAACTTATTTTTCGACTGGATTTTCCCCTTTAGTGTCTAGCCCGTGGGCTGTGTGACTCGTGGGCGTCGAACTTGCGACGTGCACCCGCATCTACAATATCAGTGTAAATGACAGGAGGCACCGGCGCAGCGTCATCTCCTCATAAGGTTCTCAATGACACGTGACAAAAGGTCTTTAATCCTTCGTGTGTTTTAAGTGCCGATTGGCACGGAAAACGCGATAGCATTGTACACACTGTTGAAAGTCCCTCGTACAAAACGGTTAAACCTATCTTTTGGTTTTAAAGGGAAATAAAAAAAAAAAGAGAGAATGAGTTCTACCTTTCCCGTGAAATCACACAACTGTAATGTTTGAATAGACTGCTAAAAGGAAAAATTGTTCCAGTTTCAAGATTATCATCTTTAAAAAAATACTTGTGAGGTTATAGCCCGTTTCCCTTTTCCATTTCGCGTACGAATTACACTAAGTATATTGCGACTAATATCATTGTTTAGTGCATAACCTTAACATTCAGCATGTTCAGTAACTTTCTTACGTGCGATATTAATGAAATGTCCACCTTCAATGGTGTGGCAATGGATTTTAATCCGTTATATGGTTTCAAGTGTTTTCATTAAAAGGCAACCATGGCTACATCACGGAATTTTCGACCCCCCCACCCCCATACAAGCAAATGAATATATGTATATATATATATATATATATATATATATATATATATATATATATATATATATATATACATACATATATATACATATGGTGTGTTTAAAATCAGTTTAAATTGGGCTGTAAAGAACTCTGTGTATTGATTTTTTTTTCGGTTAGGATACCACGGATACATGTGACGAACGAAGGTATTACACTATACCGAAGCCTCAGAATTCCAAACGTTTTGGCCATTTCAAGGAGTGTTCGTCATAATCGTGTCCTAGCTGTATTATTGTAGAATAAGGAACAGTCCTGAGGTACAATGAATATCAGTAATTGCGATTATAACTCGATGGATCTCGCGATGTGAGTGTGATTCTAATATTGTAACAGTTTTCTTGAGTGTTACAAAAAACACGGGCTCCAAACATCAGATTAAAAAAAGGGAGAAAGGAGTGACGCTGAATACTGACCTTTTCTGATATTATCTTCGAGAAAACAAAGGGTTCCACTTTTTTTCCTTTCATCTTCTCAGCAGTGACAACAAGTTGAGAAGTGTAGGTCCACCCTTGCGTGTTAATACGTCACTAATTAAAACACAGGACCTTGCGATTTCTCGAGAAACTGCAAATACAAAATGCGGAGCTGTTATGAGAAATATATCGGCCACTATTGTATACACGCTGCTCTAAATATAGCCCCTTTCCGTTCCAATTAGTGGAGTCTCAATATGTTATTCTCTCTCCCACAATCTCTTTTCTCTCTCTCTCTCTCTCTCTCTCTCTCTCCCTCATCCGTATATACTCATTATATGTTCAGAGATTGTCGTACAAGGCGAGATTGTAGGATAGATGCGGCCTCAGTAATAAAGCACAGCACTGACGTGACGTTTTGACAAAACAATCAAATCAGGCTATTACCTCGTACTTTGTTCGAGATATATCTCTAACACTTATAGTAGGCTCTTCGATCAAAAAAAACCCACAAAAAACCCGATGATGTAAGTTTATTATAATAAAGATACATATAGATATGAACATAGTTTGTGTATGTATACATTATGTTTGTACATGTATGTACATGTACATATACTGTATATATGTATATATATATATATATTATATATATATATATATATATATATATATATATATATATATATATATATAAATATATCATATACTCAAACTTAGTTTTCTGGTGTTATAGTATAAATTTATAAAATTTGTAATAAATACGTTAACCATTGGATAGATTTGACAATGAACCCCGAGGGTCAACATTGACCATCAATCAAATCAAAATCCTCTTTATAAAAGAGCATTTTTCAGCAAATGCACAGTTATAGACAATTAACTCAAAATGCATTTGTGAAACAGCCTCTAATTTTCTTTCCCAAAGCAACAAAAAGGATTAAGTAAAAAAAATCCAGGTTTCGTCAGACAATATTGTTTCCGGTTACGAGCTGGCACCAACTACAATAATTGTCCACTGTATCGCAGGTGACTCTCATTCTTGCTGTAGTCGTTGTTTTTCATTGTGATATATCTCTTTGTGTATTTCACTGTCGGGGGAAGTGCTCCACTGGCGCAAGTGCACATTTCGCAGTGTGTGTGATGCTAACATCTGCTGTGCGGTCAATTCGACGACGCAAACGTGACAGACCGTACGCCTGCTCATGCAAGACGCGCCCACACACTCATTGGCTGTGTTGTTGTTGTTTTTAATCGCACCCATCTGTTCACATTTGTATTCATCCGCGACGTCTCGACATCATTATAGGCGCAGGTCGGTAAGTAACAGGGTGTGCGCAGCCCCCGCCCCACCCTCCACCCCATCCCTTCCGCCAGAGAGTTCCTCTTGCCGACAGTGATAATAACAATGATGATAATGATGATAATGAATAAAGGAATAAGAAAACAGAGATTTGGTACGCCCACCTTTGGCCGAGAATGAAGAATGACAGACCTTCCTTTATCTTATGATTATGAAAACTTTGGTACATGTACAACCAATACCTTGACGAGTTACGAAACTGTGCTCTACGAGATTTTCACAAGTCAGGTCGAACATAGTCCATTACGTGTTGTCAGCATGAAGGGTTTAGACAACAAAAACAGCAATCGCAAAAAATACATTAACGGCAAACTATAATTCTTATTCCTCACAAACATACTTTCATTGGCAAGTACAGAGAGAAAGAAATAGAGAGTGAAAGAAAAGGAGCGATCTGAAGAAGCAAAACTGCTGTTTAGACTAAATCAAAATTTTCATGTTTTTCAGGGTTTTTTTGCATGGAATTTTATCTAATCATCTTATCATGAAAGCTTTCCAGTCACTAAGTCATATAGGGCAAGAGAGATAAGTATATATAAGTATACACGTGTTTATAAGTATACATAAGAGTAGACAAGTATATTTTGTTTCGATCGGAACGAACAAAGTAAAACCTCTCCCAACTATGAGAATGAAAAATTTTGAGTGTTTCGCTTCTAGTGTGATTATCACATCTCTACCGTGATGTAGAAAGGAGCGATATTGATCTTAAGCCCCCCCCCCCTTTCTTTTTACAATGATACAATGATATTATGCGAATTATAGGGGGAAAATGCTAGATTCCCGAGACACGCGATGCATGGGTGCAGCGTGCAAGACTAGCCTATATACGCGACAAGATAACTCCACTCTTCACAGATCTGACATGACCTAGATCTACGGGCTGACGCATAGACACAGTTAATTGTCACGGCTGGTGTCGTCACCTTTTCCTTGACCTTCACGAACTGCGCCGAGGAGCAGGTCAGAGTGCGGAACGGATTGCCTCCCACCAGATCTTCTCTCTGACCCCCCCCCCCCTCTCTCTCTTTTTCGGTAGCTTTCTTCATCTCTCTCCCTCTCTTTCTCCCCCACCCGTAGTCTTTTTCGAAGGCCCTCATGCCGATATGAGTTTTGAGTTTAGTTAATTAAAAGCAAAACACATTTACATGAAAATATCAATGCATGATGCGCACTTTTCTTTTTTTTTGGGGGGGGGGGGTGGGGTGGGGAGGGGGCATAGATAAGCATGTGAGTATGACAATATCATATGATATGAATACAATAAACAAAGATTTATGCACAGATATAGATACATAATCATAACACTTATAAATTTATCTTGATTGTTTAGAAAATTGTTGTTAAAGGGAGAACCTAAAGTTAGTTCAAGTCCTAATCGCTAATGTTTCTCTAATCATTTTCTACATTGACGGAAAAAAAAATCATAACATGCATGTAGTTTAAACCTGTAAACTTAGTTCAAAATTAGCTAAACTTTTATCGACAACCTTTGTTGATGAGATCTTAGATTTGTCCGAAATGAGAACTTTGCTCTTGCCTCTCGAATACTTCACTGCAAAACGATTCAAAAACTTCGCTCCTGCAAAGGACATAGAATGCGTATCACTGGTTATTTAAAATTCTAGGGGGTCTAAGCATGGAGTGTTCTTTGCCTCTGGTTCCGTAGGTATGATTCATCGTATTGTAATATTGCATTAAAGAATGGGGTGAATGCTCTTTCTGTAAATCATATACAAATGTGTTGATACTGCAAGTCCATAATGATTATAAACATCCGATACTGCTAAACGGGTGAATAGTGGCCTAGAACTTGTTTGAAGTGGAGAAAATGTCATCGCTCTCATGGCCATTTTCTGTGCCAGAAATATACAGTTCAAGTTGCTTCTGTAACCACTTCTCATATATGGTATAACAGTTGGTGAGTCGTGAGCTTAAAGCTGGAGCGCAGATCCTGAGCGCACTCTATACAGGTGTGGACTTCTCCCCGGTTCTTATCTTCCGCTGGTGGTTTTTCTCTCTCGTGACTACCTTCTTCTTTACAATTACGGCGAGAGGGCTTTTGATATTGGCTACAGACTCTCTGTATGTCTGTCTTTCATCTTCCTCTCTTCTTATTTATCCTTTTATCTCACTGCCTCTCCCATCTCACTCATGCACATATCAACACCTACGCACATTATGTCTTACTCACCGTCAGAAAGGCAGAAAGTTTCTTCGCTCCAAGATCTGCACATTATGTTGCAACCTTCATTAGAAAAGACGTTCCGTTATCGACAGGTTTAATACTTATATACGTCAAGTAGGTCCAAACTGCATGCGGGTTTGGCGACAATGGCAATTCCATGAATTTTATATTTGCTGCCCTTCTCAGAATACAAAGTCATCTTCCAGTTGAGATATCAAAAGGATATCATTTTCCTGGTATAATCTATAGTAGATGAGAAATTATCGCGTACACCAGTCATAGTTGGGTATTAATTAAAAGGGAAAATCGTTACTGATTAGTGAGATGCCTTTCACTCAAGAGGGCAACGATAACATTAACAGCTGATGGCTACTTCCAGCTAGTCATAAAAATCGATACGATGTGTGTGTGTGTGTGTGTGTGTGTGTGTGTGTGTGTGTGTGTGTGTGTGTGTGTAATTGTGCGTGTGCGTGTATCAATTTGTTGAAATACGTTAGGAGTGTGTACGCGTGTGTGTAGCCTGTGTGTGTATATCTTATGTGTGTGTGCGTGTGATGGGAGGACCTCAAACAGAATAATAATTTCCAGCAGTCCTCTTTTTTTTTTCTTTTTTCTTTTTTTTTTAGCTTTCGAACCGTGATCGTCATGCAACTTTGGCGCCGCGCTATAAGGATTCATAGGCCCTATGTTCAGACCAGCGGGTAACTGAACTCGAAATACGAAATGACTTAATATCTATTATCTTACTATGCTGTTGCCAATTGCCTTTATATACATTAAAAAAAAAATCAGGCAACGTGTTCTGCCGATACGTTAGAAGATACACGACTAAGCCTTGCATAGATTTGGAAAACGAGTGCCTCTGTCCTTTTTTGTCCCTGTAACGCGCGAGATGGCAAGACGAGAAAACTTAACTCTTCATCCAAAGCTGCCACAATGATGTCCCTGTGGTAATTCATGGTTGAATCGATATCCAGCTCCCGTTCACGATGAGTCAAGGGTCTTGTCAACAAAGACGCGAGAATGATATTATGTGTACTTTGATTGGACTCTCCACATTCTGGAGTTTGCATTTCCTTCTTTCTCGAGGAAGATAGTAGTGTCGGTGTTCTTCTTAGAAGTCATTGCTCATCCACAAAACGAACCAGACGAATTACCCTGCTTCCATGCATATGAAAGTCAAGACACCAAAACATTACACGGCCCTCACATCACCTCGTGACTCTCTATACTCTCTACTACACTACTACTACTACTACTACTACTACTACTACTACTACTACTACCACTACTACTACTAATAATAATAATAACACAATGTACTAACTACTACTTTTACCACCACCATTACTACTACTACTACTACTACTACTACTACAACTTTGTACTACTACTACTACTCTGCTGCTACTACTACTACTGCTACCACCACCAACACCACCACCACCACCACTACTACTACTACTCTGCTGCTACTACTACTTCTACTGATGATGAAATTGATTATGATAAAGATACAGATGATGATTTTGATGATGATAATGATGATAAATATGATGATAACAATCATTATCATAATCATGCTGACCTAATTGGTAATACTATGATTATTAGTGTCATACTTATTATCTATACTGTCTTGTAAATGATATTTCGAGATACATTAACACTGGACTAAAGAGGATGCCACACAGTATTTTATGTTTATATTAAAATGTCTCTTTATTATTTTATTCATCACTGCCGTGAATGCACTATCATTATACCTATAGTAATGATAGATCTAATCAAATACAGGCATACCTTTATTACAAATAGTAGTGACACAAAATTGTATTGCGATGGAGGTATCAGTAATTTATGTTTAAATCAAAATGCCTCTTTACCGTTTTATTCAATATTGCCGTGAATACATCATCATTATACCTCCAGTGTATATAGTTATGATAGACATAACCAAATACAGGCATACATTCATTACAAATACATGTAGTAGTGACACAAAATTGCATTGCAATGGAGGTATCTGGTGATATTGTATGCTCATTGCACACAAAGAAATAATAAAAAATTGTGATATAACGAAATGCATCTACTATGAGATACTGTAGTACATTATACAGTAAACCTCGGATAAGTCGACGTCGAGTGAGTCGAAAATCACTTAACTCGAAGCAAAATAAAAAGTCCCGATTTTTCCCTATGTATTTTCTCTAAGAAATATTTGGATAAGCCGAAGTACGAGAGTCGAATTTCGGCTGTGTCGAAGTAAAAGATTAAGTCCCTTTTGTACAAAATACACGTAGTATACATCACTTGAGCCGAAGAAGATTTGTCTGGCATTCTCATGAGAACAAAAAAATCGGCATGTCGCAGAACCCCGTCCCTGCCCTGCTGCAGGTAAGCATGCACACTCACCGTACCGCTCCGCACGCATGTCGAATACATACACATGTATACACACAGCACATCGATCCATACTTTATCCATACACACAGCACATCCATACTTCATCCATGTCAAGCCAGAACTCCTTGGTCAACCAATCGCTGCTTTGATATTTTAGTGACAGGCCAAGTGGGCGGAGCTTGTTTGTGCGTGCCCGGCTGGCTGTATAGTTTTGTTCAGTGGAGATGGGATGGGCCTGGGAGAGTGTTTGTCTCAGGGTTGGTTGACAGCATGGCTACCTATGTTGCACCATGGAGCTACCAAGCTCCATGGTTGCACCATAGACATAGCACATGCACATTGCCACGTTAGCGCAGACATTCTCAGAACTACGTTTAACTACTAGTATTGATACAAATTCCATGTTCAGTTTAGAACAAAATAAGAACGTTATCTTCAAGAACAGACAAATTTGAATTCAAACACACACACGGATGCACAAACACACACACACACACACACACACACACACACACACATGCATGCAAATGTACTATAATACATGTACATAACTGTGAGTCGAAAAAAAAATCGACTCTCGCGAGAGTCGAAGTTCACTTAAGTCGACGCATTTTTGTCAGTCCCGAGAGCTTCGACTCATGCGAGGTTTACTGTATATGCAAGATGTGATACAGGGAAACTATGCAAATAGATTATCATCACTTCTTCCCCCATCCCCCACCACCACCCCTCAACCGAGGGAAGACCGCCATAATTACTGTTGTATGGCTTCCTATTAAAGGCCCGTCATCTTGTCTGGCACTGCAAAAAAAAAGTCCGAACACAGCAACAACAAAAATTCCCTCCAATTTGATCACATACGCAAGTCCTCACTCTGTTTACAAAAGCCAATCCTCTGCATAGTGAGAGTGTGCATGCGTGAATATGTACAGAGAAATATCTTTAATCATGTACAGTATATGGCCCCATGGGTAACAAGGACATATGTACACAGTCATTAAAGAACATGTAACTGTTGGGCAGTAACCCCAACGGTAATGGCTCTTTCTTTCCCCCTCACATCTTCTTCTTCTTCTTCTTCTTTTTCTTTTTCTTCCTCCTCTTCCTCCTCCTCCTCCTCCTCTTTGTCATCTCATATGAATAAACTGATACAATGAATCATTTTGGTGGATGACCCAAAAAATTCGTGTTTTAGAACTCACCTCAACATAATGATAAACTTAAATTTCGACTATGTGTTGGATAATTAAGACCTGAGAATAATAGTCGACAAAAACCGGTTTCAACTGGTTTGTAGCAGTCATCATTCACATATATGCATACACTACAGCAGATAACTGGATAACATCTTTACAATCTCCACAAAAAAATTCTCCCTTTTTTCTACCTTTTAACCACAAATTGGCAATATTACCATGCAAAACACAGGAAACACAGATGCACATAATCTATCCAACTTTATACATCACTCTAAAATAATCACATGAGGTCTTAAATTCACATTTTTTTATGTTTCCATAAAACAATTCTATTGAGGAAATTCCCATACTAAAAATGCATTTTCCCCTTAAGTTTGGCAAGTGTTCTCAGAAAACAGAAGACTTCTTGTGTAAAGAGTATAAATATGTTCAGATTAATGAAGTTAACACATTTCTGACAAATCATTAGGCCTATAAGGAATATTCCATTATAAACTGTGTCTGCACAATTGATTGAAATGAGGTGTTTAGGTTCATGTGCCAAGTAGGTATTAGTATAAAAGAGTTGATGATAAGGACATGATCAGCTTTTATGATACGAGTACAAAATTCAAGAGAACAGAACACAAAGAACACCAGCAAAAGTTAAATAATAATTTGAAGGGGTGAAGTTTGTTTCAAAGATAGGAAAATTGTCAAATTGTGGCTCTTTGCATACTATCAAAACCATTGTGCATTTACTGGTAATTTTTTTTTTTTTTTTTGGGGGGGGGCGGCTTTCATTTGGCTCTCTTTAGGGGAAGTTACGATCACCCTTTAAAACTGACATCAATCATAAGTATTACATTTGAATACCACTTCATTTGACAGCACTCCGTATAAATAGCTGTCCTCGTTCCTGAAATTAAAACTGTCATCCTTTTGAAGTACTTATTCAATCCTTTCTCCTGCCTCAAATATTTGTACACTTATATCACTCATAAATAAATTGATAGAGTCAATTCATGATTAGAAAATAATAAAATCAATTTTAAAAAATTCAAAGAACTGATCAAAATAAATAGGTTAATAGAGTGGTAATGCATTATATATATATTTTTTTTTATGGAACATACTTCTTTTTAAATTTTTTTGTATAAAATGATATTTTCAAGGTTCAGATATGCTCTTGTGAAAACTGAATAGCAAGAGAAGTCATTGATGTACCATTATGACCATGACAAGCAATTGTAACACGTCAATACTGATGGATGGTAACTTTCATGATTATGCAATATCATCAACTCAAAAAAGACTTTGGTGCTCAGGTGAAAAACATCAACATCTAAGAATAAGCAGACAAGCGCCCTTCAAGCCTTCATTGCAATTACAGCACTAATTCTGAAGCGGGCAGAAGTGGATAGCACGAAAATGATGCAATTTTAACTCTTTCAGATTTAATGCCAAGACCTCCGCGCGTGTAATACAATAACAATATCATTCATTACAGAAAAGAATACTGTACGAAATAACTGGAACAAAAAATGCATACATTTGTGGGTTGTAAAATGCTATGCAACGTTGTCCAGTGAAAAAGGTTGTGGTAAAATGTCTTGGACAGGAATGTTGTCCACGTTTTCGACTTCTTCCGGTCCGATGTCCTCGTCGTCGAGTTCGCCTTCGAACATGGTCTGGAGAGTCATCTGCATGGATTTGCTTCCTGTTTCAATGAAAATACAATCAACGGAAATACAATCAACGAACTACACGTTAAGAGGGGAAAAAAACCCATCAGAAACTGCAATCTCATGGAGTGGACACAATTTTGAGAGGCCATCTTCAGCGGCAATTTCGAGGAAATCTAATCTTTATGAGGCGGTTGGTATCAACACATCGAGGACAAAGAGAAATGTAGATGAAGTTATATTTACAATCTTTGGAATTTTCATTAAGGTGTGCTCCCATATGAGTGGGAAATATTCCCTCATAAAAAAAAAGAAAAGAAGAAGATGCATCACGTTTATTACATATGTATACCGGTATAGTAAAATGTGCTTTGTATCCACATTACAGAATTTGAGTTGATCCCTGCTGGAAAGAACACAGTATCCCACAGTGTGTTCACATAGTTGACTATGTGAAAATGCTCTAATTTTACAGTGTGAAGAAGACTTCACACTGTAGCGTGGTTATTGACAGAGAGTTCACATAGTAATGTTCTGTTTCACACTGTATTGATGATTGGCACTGCAAACTGATGATTCACAATATCAAAACACTCAAATTTAACAGTGTTAAGAGATTTCACACTGTGTCCACAATGTGTTCGACTGTGTTCAACACTGTGTTTAACACTGTGTTTCACACCGTGTTCTTTTCAGCAGGAATATCCCCTTCCCACTGAAGCAAACATGAAAATATTTTCACTGTTCTCAATATGAAAGAATTTAACCCATCAAAACAAAAACAAACAAACAAAAAAGCACCAAAAGACATTTACTTTGCAGATACCTCACTCGGTTCTAATGTAACATCTTAATACATGACAGTAGTCTGAACATCTGCACAATTCAAACTGCGTGACAAATGTCTTGAAATAATTCCATGTCTATATGACTGGAGATGAATAACAGAGTCGCGATCCAACAATTTGCTTGAAATCCTACAAACAATCAACCCGCTACCCTATCAAACTGCAGAAACACACTTGCAACAAATGTCTACATTCACATAATCCCATCTTAATACAGGACAAAGATTGATCAAAGAGGAAAGTGAGGACTGAAGGAGGGCTTACGTTTGCCGAGTCTGAACTTGAGGATTTCGTCGGTATTGTCGGGGTACTCTTGCTCCATGTCGGTGACGAGTTCCTTGCGGTCCGGCTTCCTCCTCCTACGGTTGGCTTCTTGCAGGTCATTTCTGGAAGAGATGATGACCAGTACTAGCAATAGACTTATTTGAATGCAGTTGAATATGTAAATGAATAAATATACACATATATGAATATTATACATATACCTCTGATGGTCCATTTGGGCCACTAAAATCTGGATATTTGAAATATTGGTCGCCTGAAAAAAATAAAAATGTACTGGCCTAAAATACAGGGAACATGTTTGGCAACAATCAATTTTGAATCTTAATTGCCTGATTAGGTCACCAAAAGATAACCTTGTTGGAAATTTGATGGCCTGACAGGCCACATCAGGCAGCTGCTGATGTTGAGCCCAGTATAATACACCTGCACATATATCATAAGCACATATAAACGATGGGTAGAGAGATAGAGATATTGATAGAGAGAGACAGGGAGGTAGTAAGATTTAGAATATGTAAGGACAAACATTTTAGAAGAATTGTCAAATACTAAACTTATTTTTGACCACCTTTTGACACATTTTAGTAATTTTAGCATCTTCAAGGAAGAGAGGTTTTTAGAACCTATCAGTACTCGAGTGGCTTTCAGGTGAAGCTGTGCCAAAGTAAGCAGTAAACTTCCATATTTTGTAAATAACAGCAATCACACAAAGTGTGGACAATTGCACAATACTGAAGTTCTTGGTAGTGGTTTTGAAAGTAATCTCTTATTTGTCAGAAAATCTTAGATCTACAGTATGTGGGTTCGCACAAATTAATGAATGGAAGTGAACTTCTCCCCAATGTGTGTGTGGGTGTGTGTGTGTGTGTGTGTGTGTGTGTGTGTGTGTGTGTGTGTGTTTTATTCATTCCTCTTACATTTCCTGACTTAGTCCCAGCTCTTCAACAACTTTCTCGAGTTCGCTCTCATACTTAGTCTTCGACAGAGAGTACTCTACCATGAAGACCTCCAGGATGAATGCGATGAAGATACTGTGGGGGAGAACAATGAATTACAAAACATATTAAAACAACAATCACATCACTTTAGCAAATGGGAAAAATAAGGGAGATATAAACCTGTTGAAAACTACTCATTGAGTCGTAGGAAGCCAGTAGAGTAAAATTGGGTCAAAACGGGGTTTGGGAAGAAACAAGGATAGACGGTCTGGTGGGGTAAAAGGTACATATTATGCCCTTGAAGAGTGTGGAAACGGGCGTATATGCTGATTCTGTCAAATTTTGTAGACAATCTGCATTCTTGGTTTGAGATTACAGAAATGAAAGAAATCTTTTAATTGTTTTTTTTTTTCCCACATGCCTAAGCCCATGTTTAATCCTGGGAATACATCCAAATATTTCACACAGTCTTCCTCAAATGATCTTATATCAGATCACTGATCGAAATAATATTCTGAGTGAATTTGATCTAAAATCTACAAAATCTGAAATCTTAGTCATGGAGTAATCACAGTGTCCTCTTTTTACAGAAAAATGAACAGTAGTGTGACTCAAAACATGCTGTCTCGGCTGCCTATGACTGTGTGAGTCCTTTGACAACTATTTGCATATTTTTCTACTTAATGGCTGCTCCCTCAAGTGCCATATGGTAAGTGATTTACATCTATGGCATCAACAATCAATCAGCCTGAATTTCAGACTAGTGAATTTGCTCTGATATAAAATTTATCTAAACATTCTTCTGTTCAGTTTGGTTATTTATGTATGAATGTGTGTATCTGTGACTACGTTTATTCAAATTCACATTCAAATGATTTCATTTCCATATAAAGTAATATATGGTTATTCATTATATATAATACTTACATGAGAAAATAATTTCAATCCCATAATTTTCAATACATGATACCGTCATAGTAATTTAATCTTTATTTTTCGATAAAGGAACAATAAAGCAACAAAAATTATATATTTTTTTACTGTTTATGGAAACGAGAAATCCACAAGAAAAGCATAGCTTGTAAATTTTGTGAATTACTCTAGAAGGGCATGTCAAGATCTGTCAAGGACTCCAAGTATGAACATTTTCTTTTCCTATATTTATATTCCTATATCTTTTCCCATATCTATCTATTCTTTTCTTTACTTGTTTATATATTCTATTTTTTATGACCCACCTTTATCTATGTATTAGTTACCAAAATTCATCAAAATGCCAATACAGTTTGTAAGTGGAATATTGAAAAGATATCATTTCTACATTAAATCAAATGCAGCGATGTATGTCTCAAGAATCATTTGTGTCAAGTTGTAGGGAGCCTTTACGTCTGTCTGATGCCCTGAATATATGGAGGTTTGCTTCCTTAAATGGATTTTAAAATCTACTTTTCTGCTTTTTTTCTTCTTCACCACTTACTTGATGATGACAATTACTACTGATATATGGAAGAGCAGGAAGAAAATTCTGGAACCCTTGTTTGTGACCAGCACGAAACCTTCCGAGATAAGTGTGACAAGTTAAGGAAACAAGAATATTTTTATTCTTGGATGCAGAAATGTAAGTTTCTGCCTATAGAATATACATTATTTCCAAATTATTCCCCTGGCAAATCTATTTGAATCATTATGGAGGAAAAATGAAATTTGCCTGACAGCTTTACTACACATGAGCATAATACATAACTTGTCAAAATGATAATTACATATTATTCTTTTTTTCAGAAACATTTCTCAAAATTTATTACCTTTATTTAGATAACATTTGCAGCACAAGATCTAACCTCTAAGTGTTCACTCGACACTTCCTTTAACATAGTCCTTGCCAAACCTCCTATCACATGGCCGGCGGAACCGTGGGGGCTGTGGGGGCTCAGGCCCCCACACTTTTCGTGCATCATACAAAGGAATACATAAGGTGTCATCACTTTGGGCCCCCACACTTTTTTTAACCCGAAAGTACGTAAGTGGCACTAAATAGAAATAGATGGAAATCTTGAAGTGTGAGCGCGGTAAGGTTATGTTTTTCCACTGAAGACCTTTTTTTTGTCAGCTGAAAAAAAAGTGGAAATGGAAAGGGAGAGATGAGCTGAGGACCTCTTTTTTTTTTTTTGTTTGCTTGTCAGCTGAAGAAACCCGGAAATGGAAAGGGGGAGATGAGCTGAGGACCGTTTTTTGTTTTGTTTTTGTTTTTGTTTTTTTCCTTGTTAGCTCATGAAACCCGGAGGAAGTGGGCCCCCACACTTTTGAAAACGCTCCGTCGACCCTGTATCATGCATTAAGACTGTAACAAGGATACAAAAAGCTTCATAAAACATTAAAAAAAAAGAGATTTCAAAGGATATCATGCCACTGGTTGACGATCATGAGTTCGATGAGGGTGACAAACGCCTTCAGGATGTTGTTGAAGTTGTTGTTGCAGTAGTGGTCGCGGGCGAAGTGAGACCCGTTCAGCAGCGGGTTGCCGCAGTAGAGTTGATCTGGCGTGAGCACTGCCCCGTCTGACTCGTAACCATAGTAATTGACCTTTCCCTTATACAGTTCCATCCCAATAATAGCAAAGGCATAGAATACCACCTGGCAAATATAGATTGCAATGGAGATTGCATCAATAACGACAAGACATACTTAAAGGCATATTTTACCATTTGCAGAAGAAACAAAAACCCAGCATAAGTGCTTTAAAATAGTTCTACAATTTGAATATGTATAATCAATGTTAAGTATTGTTAAATATACAAAATGTGAACAATGTGAAAAGAATTAAATGGTAGGATGTTATGTGATACAACAGGCCTACAACACATATGCATCAAATGTGATATCTTGTACATTTTTTATATCACTGCTCCCAAAGGTAAACAGGACCTTTAATACAGTGCACTCCCATTACAACGAACACAGTTGTAACAAAATTCTCGCAACAACAGAGTAAATATTCAGGTCTCAAAATTATTATCTATCCATCTTTATGTATTAGTACTTTGCTGTTCAGCTGTAACAAACTTTTGATATGAAGAAAGAAAACTGCCGATCCCTAGGATTCTGTTATAACAGATGTCACCGGCACAATAAAGACTACAACAAGGGTAAAGCCCAACATGCAAAAAGATAACTGCCTGTTGCTACGGTTCACAGAAAATTTCAATCAAATTAAAGTACTGTTTGATAATGTTCCCAGTACTATATGCGACAGGAGCCTCTGAAGTTGTGTAAACATGAATTCTGTGAAGATTGAAAGCTACAAATAGATGCTAACTGCTAAAATAAATTGAAAATGTGTGATTGGCATGAATAACCATGCTTAATATTTCCCACAACAAAGCACTGTTTGAACAAACCATTCAATAAACAGGACTTTTGCTTTGTGATATTTGCTCATACAGATCTCTTCACAGTGGTGCCATATTTCCCTTAACTTTGGTATGCCAAAGTGGAGTTTTTTTTCTTCTTTTTTTAAAGCATTTGAACATCATTTCAAATCAGTCAACAAAGTTTTACAAGAGTTTCAAGACGAATTAAGCACCATTTTAAAGATTTCAAAGTAAGTATATCATCACATAGAGCAAAATTAAAAGCTTTCCAGTGATACCTCAATTCGTCGGGTGCCCGTGCATTGGCCGCTAACGCAATACAATTTGTATTGCGTTAGCGGCCAATGCACGGGCACCCGACGAATTGTTACATAGTAAAGATTATTCTTGAAGCTATGATTAAGAACATCCCATATTTTCCTTGTCCTTGAAAGATTTAATCACAAATATCTCAAATTAACAAGAATGGAGTTAATTCCTTTTGTGATCAAACTCTTTATATATATATATATATATATTTGCATATATTACTGTATATAACTAGCTATGTACTCTTAGAGGGAAGACATATTTCTTCAAAATAAACTCAATGTCAGCTCCATTAACCTCTAGACTCCATGAATCTGGGTGATTGTGTGCAAAGTCCACAGAGATTCCAGACCCTCGTAGTGAACAGATTAACCCGTCACATGACTCTCACACTGTCACAGTTGTGATAAATAAACCTTTCAAAGCGTACTTGTGTTGACGCCTCATCTTAGGACATGAGCTTCCCAACAAATGTTTAGAGATCATATTGTGACACTAACAAGAGGTCATTATAGTGTATTCAAACTTACTTCGCTGTGACATAATGATGATATTATCAAGGTAATTACTTCCCTATGTGCAATCATTTCTGGTCTCTATTATCAATCCAACACAACTGATTGTGCAAAACTGATATTTCTGTGTGAAGATACATTGTGTAAAACCATCCACAAATAAGCATATTGTACTTAACCCATTGAGGACGGGCAGATTTTGCTATAACACACATTCCCATATAGACACCTGCTCGAGTATACTCAAGACTGGTCTTCAACAGGTTAAGTATGATTAATACTACATGAAGGTTTGTACCATATGGATGTTATTGCCATATTTATAAAGCTTTATTTCAAGTACCATGTAATTTCAAATACTGGAGTACTTACGAATAAAATTGCACCAAAAGTTATTATGGAAGGTCCGATATTCATCACCGTGGCGACTATGACATGAAATCTAGGAACAAAGAAAAGAAGACGGGAGTAAGAAGATTTCTTGAGATTCCTCATCAAAGGAATTCAAAACATATGTGATGAACAAAAAACTGCCACGCATATTTGCATTCAGGTTCAATGTACTTTTTATGCCAAATGATTTGAAGTAAACCAAGATAATATACAAATAGTGAATGGTCATGAGTGCAATGGTACAATATTTTGCACATGGTGAAAGGTAGAGGTGCTCTATTCAACGAGGTGAAGCCGAATTGAATAGTGCGCCTCATCTTTCATCGAGTGCGAAATCTTGTTCCATTTCACAAGTAAAGACCATACACTATTTGTTTTATATGCCATGGATGTCAACAGATGTGATCCACACAGATTTTTGAATTTCGCACAGAAATGGCAACCATTTTTGGGAAAGGTGAATGAGTAGCACAGTCAGTCAGTCCAGCCAGTCATGTACTACGTATGCGAAACCGATTGGTCGAAGTTGTTTACAGTAAAACGATTGTAAGGGCACTTGTTACAGTTGAGTGCGCGCAGCAAGGATTTGTTTATTGTGACGTCAGAGCCATGCAATGGAACAAAAATGTCGATCATGAGTTTAACACTGGATTGAGTCAATGGAAATTGGTGACATCAGCCATGCGATATCCATTTTTGCTCAAACAAGATTGCACGGCTGACAACAACAGCCTGCCATGGAACTTTTAACTACATGTCACATGATGGGAAATCGACCAATTGGATAGCTACATTCCTTTTAGGTGTTGTACAAAGGGACCACAATTTCTTTTTTTATCTGCTACCAAGTCATTACATAAGAAAACAAATATGTGATACTGAAAAATTTTCACTTTTGAAAATTATTTTGTCACAGTTCTGAATATCCGCACACATTGTTTTTTTTTACTGTCTCTGTATACCCTGGCTCACAATGTTATTTTGAGGGAGAAAATGGTTCAATAACCACATTCCTCATCATAATAAAGCAAGAGTACAGCTGCAAAAAAAACAACCAAAAAATCGACTATATTTATTAAAAGTGCAAAATATAGACAGTGACATTCAGGACTAATAAGATTCTTTGTTTTTTATGTTTGCATTTAATAACAACATCAATATTGGTTGCAATATTTGCATTTGATGTGGTGTACTTGTTTACACTTGACATCAATATAACTATATAGTGTCTCCTAACAAATAACTGTAACTGCAGTTTTGCAGTAATAGTTTTTTGTTCATTGTCAACACTTAATAAATACATGAAAATATATCAATTACATATCACACTGCAATATATTTCCAAAGTGATTGATAAAGAGTTTCAAAGTGCTGGTACAAGGTAACAGAATGAGAAAAAAAAGATACACAGAAAAAAAAAAAATAAGTAGGCATCATGATGATTATGGAAAAGGAGAGAGCAGACAAGACTTGGAATATTATGATAGCTTGAACTAGGACAATCAAGCACTAGTTAGAGTTGTAGACAACAATGGTCTAACTCTGAGAAGTCACTTTAAAATCCCTTCTGTCCTTGGTGTTATGGAGCAAAAGATAAGAAATAATAAAGAAATAAGGTCATCCAGCATCAATGATATTTTTTACAACAGCTCATGTCCTTTCTAACGTTAGCACACAGGCATGTTTGGTGTGCGTGACTGAAGCAAGGCTGTATCAAGCATAATTCATATATTAATGCTGTGACATTTCTACCTGCATTTCTCACAACCTTGAGTGTAAATTGCGTTCTTCCTCTTTTGCTCGCCTTCCTTTTTTTTTCTTATGCGGGGATGTCAGATGTAAAGACTCACTAACGGCTTAACCTTGGCGTGTAAAGTGATATGGCTTTTGCAAAAGCTCTTCAAAATTCAGAATGAACCGCCAATCCCTGTAGCATCCCTTCTTCACCGCTCAACAAGTGCATTGCCCCATAGATACAGAATCAGAAAATAGTGTAAACACACAAAAAAAATTGCAAATTCTCACAAAAATCTAGATTTCACTCTACAAAAAAAAATAGGCAAAACAAATAAGGCAACAGTTCTTTAACTGCCTGAAAACACCAATTACCCCCAAACAACAACAAATTATATGTAAACTTCAATTCTGCTTCTCAGTGTTCAGTCTCACCATTTCTTCAAAGGAATGAATTTATCTTTCTCCCAGCTCTCTCTGCTTTCCTGGAAGTTTCAGATGGTTTTATGATAAAGAGCCTTTAAGGAACAAATAATACTTTATCTGGGGTATCAACCCCTCCCCCCCAAAAAAACCAAAATGAGGTCAGGTACCAAAAGTTTGGCAAAACATACCGTTCGATGTTGTTGATGATTCTGACCAGTCTTAAAACCCTGAGCACCAACAGAATGTCAAGGGTCATTTCGGTTTCATCTGAAAAAGGAGACATTCATCAATGAAATATTAATTGGAATTGATAAATAACATATAATTGATATTCCTGTCTTTCATACAAAATGTTGACAGCAAGAGTTGCACAGCAGCATATTTAAAGCTATTTTCTCGTTTGAATCAGAACGGCTTCTTTAAACCACTCCATTGCTAACGTCGACATGTATTCACAATACTCACAATATCCACAATAATGTAAAGAGTTGATATGTGATTGTACCTGAGACTACCTGCAAATCACTTTAATTGCCGTAATTACATATACATGTAGGTGTTTATCATATCAATGAGCATACTTTATGACACAAGTTTTTACCTTGTGTACAATGTATATTTGACAAGGTTTGATGCTACACTTTGTATTGCTAAAAACAGAAGAAGAAAATAATGGCCTGATCATTTTATCAACTTGTGATGACATAACTGGTTGTACAGTGTCTCAACCAGCAGGCTGTTATGTCTCTGTAATATTGTACTAGGCTTTAATAAGCTCCGAAAAAAAGTAGAGTTCTCAGTCTAAAACCAAGATTTCACTTTCCATCAGACAAGATATGGCTGAAAAATGCATATTCAACAGCACTAGCTGATCTTCCATGTAGTCGAATTGTATGAACTTGGGGTGGACCACTTCACGGAGTTTTGCACCCTGCTCTTTGTGATGAATGAATGAAGTGGAATCTTTTACGCACATATGTTGTGACTCTCTCACAGACAGTACCTCAGTTTACGTCCTATCCGAGGAACAGATAGAGTATTTTTGCCTCTACTGGTGGGGACGGCATGATAACACTCAAGATTGCTCGGTAAAACTCACTGGAATTTGTATCCACGCCGGACACCTAGATGTTCGACTGAGAGGCAATTACACTACTGACTGAGCCATCTTGCCACAAAGTTCTTTTGGAGTGATTTCATGACCAAACCAAATATATACATGCTATTAAAATTTGGTTGAACTGTACAGAATTCATTGCCATCATATGGTAGGGGGGGGGGGGGTAATGGACACTTAAAATTTATGTGCAAATCATAAACTGAAACTTACTGCTCTGCAAAGCTGCTTCAATGATAGTGAGGATAACAGCCAGGCCAATAACAACAAAGTCAAATCTGTATAAAAAAATGTACAAAGAAAACAAATGTGAAATCAATATGATCATATGACAGCAAGCGAGGAACTATTTCAACTTCACAGAACACATTACATCAAGTTAATTCCCTATGAGGGATACTGGGTATATAAAGGTAAAAACATCTGCTTTCTTTCATTCTCTTTTCCCCTCCCAATCTCTCTCTCTCTGTCTCTTAAAGGCCCTTTCAGATGGTAGAAAAATCTCTCATAACCACGTTTATACTAACAGAAGAATCACAATTTTCATTGAGATATTTCTTGGGTCTGAAAGCAAATTATTGTAATCATGATTCTATAATCTTGATTTACAAATCGAGGTCTGAAGGTGTTTTCAAATCTTGATTTGCTCAATTCATGGTACACACTTCCCCTCTGAAGGGCTTGACCTCCAAGAACATTACTGACTAGGCAGAGCTTAGCTCTACCCTACATATACTTCCGCCCAGAGACGGTGCAGAATATAATGCAATCTGCCTGTGCTGCACTAGCAGGAGCGTACTTTGTTAGCTTGATTGACAGGTCAGGAAGCTAATACCTCTAAAATCAAAATCAAGATTACAATGGCGATTCATTAAGATGACAAAAGAGATTTTGTATCAGCTGAAAGTTTGTTGTTGTTGGTTTTTTTTTTAAACATCTGAAAAGTCCACAATTTAAAATGCGAGTACAATTGCATTTCACAAAGTTGATCACAAGACAGATTATATATATATATATTTTTTTTTTTCTGGGGGGGGGGGGGAGTCTGAATGGGCCATATCTCTAAGGTCTGACACAAAATGTTCAGCAAATGGGGAGTTACCTTTTTGAATCTACAAGGGATGAGGCACTTCTAGTGTGAACAGGAACCTGACATTCAATAAGTAACATGGGTAAGATCATTGAGATCATCATGGTTACAATCGTATGAATGAACCATAAATTTTTACTTTGCTGCTGACTTTACTCCACTGAACTGATGCTTCTGTCCTGCCATTGAATATCTTGCGTATATGTAATTGCGGCTCACATATTGTTTTTGATTGAAATACTATTAAAAAAGACACAAACATAAAAAACCTACTATTGGGGGCCATGCAGGGAGGAGGTAGTGTTCACACAACTCACATATTCCAGAAACTCTGAAAGAACTTGGTGATCCCAAGTGTGTAGATCTTGAGGACGATTTCCAGCGAGAAGAGTGCCAGGAAATACGGCTCCCCCTCATCCAGACTAAACCCAACGAAGGCGGCGTTTATGATGATGAGTATGTCAAAGGTGTACGTGAAAAACCTGCAAATTCCATTCATATTTACTTTGTAAAATATTCTTTCATGGCATCACATGAAAGAAATATGACTGATGATTCTTATTATTGAATTTTTAAAGGAACAGTTTGTATGCATGAATCATTCAGACATTGATGAAGTAAGATGAGACAACAATTGTCAAGCAGAAGTCTTGGTGTTACTCGAAAGATGATGTACGGCTTACAAAATTAGCATATTCATGTCCTCCTTTAAACTCCCGAGATATAAAAAAGTAAAAAACCAGAAATATAAAACGTATATGCTTCTGGCATCCAAATGATATACGAGTTTGAGACTCTCAATCCAACTTGCTATTCTACATATTCTCGAATACAAAATAAACAAAACAAAACAAAGAATCAATAGTGGCAGTGATAGAGGTATAGTTGCAGTAGCAATCAATGAGGGATTTTAATATGCCTCATTTACGTTTCTTAGAGAACATATGCACAATATTTTTAGATAGGTATCATGAGCAATACAAATAGCAACAAAACAAAGAGACATATTTTATATTATTGATGTATATTTCCTTCATATCTATTGACCTTTTTTCCTTTTTTTTTTTGGTTTTTCAAATCATCAAAATATTAACTTTTCATCTGAATACTCTCTTTTCTCTTGCCTGCGTTTTTCTTGTTTTTTTTTTCTGCAATATAAACCATCAAAATGAACATTTTCATTAATTGGAAGCCTGCTTTTTCTCTGGTGCCATTCCACCCTGTTAAGACTGTATGCTTGATTTCTGTACATACCTTGACATCAAATCTGGTCGATTTGTTTTTCTTTCTTCTGTTTCTAATAAGGATTTCTCTGATAAATCAAAATGAATATACTCTTCGTTGAACTTGCCTATGACTGACGACGTTCCTGATGAAGAGGCTGACCTTTGAATTGTAGCAGCCAGGACAGTGCTTCTCGGACAGAGGTTTCTGGGCACTCTCCTGGATGACCGGAACATTCAGGATGTCCACTACCTTCATGAATGCCCTCTTGTCTGTCAACAGAAAGGGCGGGGAAATGAATGTTTAAGAAATTGCTGTCATCTCTGTAAATGAAAGAAGCTTGAGAGGAGATACATAATGACACAAAGATTTCTATTTTGCTCAGCTAATTCCAATTTAGAAAAGGTGAGCCTCACTAGAAGAAATTACATTTTGACTAACAAGTGTTTACTTTTGGAAAAACCCCTCTGTTATCTGCTCCAGAAACCCACATCCCCCCAAATAAAAGAAGAAAGAAAGAGAGAAGGAAAGAAAGAAGGAAAGAAAGAAAGACAGACAGACAGACAGACAGACAGACAGACAGAAAGAGGAAGGGATGGCATTAAAAGGATATTGGACCTTGTGAGGTATACTTCCATTGCAGACAAGTAATGGAAATTCTAGAAAATGCATCATTCTTGTACAATGAACATGAACTGCATGAGACCATTTCTGTTAGTTTGCACCACAAAATCGCTAAGAAAGAATCGAAAAAAAAAATAATTAAAACCAAATACATCAAAGATGGAAAAGTGTATGGAAAATGCTTGATTACATATTAGGAACACTTCAGGACTTTTTATCTACAAGAAAAAAAAAGTAAAGAAGAAAATATTTTGATATGCATACTCAGTGTTACCAATTGACTTCGAGTGTCTTCTTTAAAACTACCAATCTCACCATACCAAGAAAAACCTGTTCAAAATTCATAAGCAAGTTGACTGCGGCTTTACAGCTAATCCTGGATTCTTTTCTATCAAGAACCCGACAGACATCCCCCTCCTACTGTCTGTGCTTTAAGTTCCTCACCTATGAAATTAGTGCCATCCCGGTCCAACACCCTCCAGAACAGCCTGACCACAGCCACGCCCAGCTTGGGCGACACCTGGCCCATGAGTTCCCTCCAGCGGCCCCACGAGAGCAGGAAACGGCCCCCATGCCACTCCTTCAGGATGTCCCAGGCGCTGGCCAGCTTCCGCCGCTTGTTGAACACCGACTTTTGTACCTCGTTCTGCACAGGGAAAGCGGTAGTCACAATTTATGATAATGACCAAGGGAGGTAGTCACATTTGAAAGGGTGAGGAATGGGGTAGTCACAAATCATGATGATGATCAGGCAGGGTACCTGGTCCTCATAATTGACAGGGAAGTCATAATCCAAAGAAGGTAGTCATGTATGATAATGTAGTCATATCAAATAGGGTCATCACATTAGACAGTATAGTCACTTAATTGGTACACTGTTAGTCGCATCAAACACTGGAGTCATGTTAGACCATACTGTTACTCTCAAATAGGTAGTCAGATTAAACAGCTTAGTCACATAAGCTAGCATAGCAACTGTTTAAAAGGTAGACACATCAAACAGGTTTGTAATCCTAGACAGTATTGCCACTTTTATCACCGCTGTAACATCAAACAGGCTTGTCACATGAAAATGCATACTGTATGATATACTTCTGATAAAGTTATCACAACATACAAGATATTAAAATTCGAAGAAAATGGTCATGGTAGCCAATCAACTGGAAGCAAGACATCATATTTTTTGATCATCTGACAGGAAAATATATTCACATATGGCAGTCAAAGTGCAACGATGAAGTTATTCTTTCCTATAAATCATGAGAATCTTACAGATTAAAAAAAAAGGAACAAAAAAAAAAACCCAAAAGAAAATAAGCAAAACAATGTTACCAATGTTAAAGCAATATTGTTCGAGTTTGGCTGGGAACAGACCTTTAGATGTTTGCGGTAGTTCTTGTAGATGACAGCCAGGAATATAGACATGAAGATGTAGAGGCAGATAAAGATATAAGTGATGAAGAACAGCATGTACCAAGGGTTCCTGTCGTATGCTGGCATCCTGCGGAAATTCAGTGTACAGCCAAGATGCAACATAACCATACAGGAAAAAAACACTACTTCACAAGGACTTGTCATCTTGTGCCTTATGACTCCTGGGCACCATTTCATGAAAAGCTGTCAGTCTCTGATAATCACCATAGTAACAGTTGGTGACCAGAGCTTCTATGCCGATCGAAAACAAGGATTTGATTGTCAGGACTGACAACTTTCATGAAACAATGCCCAGAACTTTAGGATCACAATTGTCTGCAACATTTATACAATTCCCTGTGAGCAATTGCTACCATAACACCATACTTACACTCTTTAATATGTTTGTACAGTTGCAACCTGATGTGCAACGGACTCACAGTAACCATGGTAAGTGTACAACATTAGCAGCTATACAATGGCAACATCCAGAAATTTTGAATGCTTGTGGACTGTTGCTTTGGAGGTACATTTACAGTATGTGGAGTTACTACCATGGGATTTTTTCCCCATACAGAAGAGTCTTATAGTAGAATTTGTCACATCAAATACGACTAAACTGATATCTATCTAATAGAAAGTACATGAGGCAAATCTCTCGTTTGAAGAAGCTACACCCCTGTTGACAATGCCAGTGTATATCTTGGCAATCAAGGACTTAAAAACCAAAGATATAAAACACCTGTTTCTTGACCCTGGCCTAATCTAAGCATCAGTCACCGCCACAGGGGCAGAGCTACCAAGTCTCACGCATTCTGCGTGAGACTCAAGCATTTAGGGGCCATCTCACGATCTCACGCATGGCACCCATTTTTCTCACGCATCAGGCGATGTCTGCAACTTGGGCCTATAATAATGAGCACAGCTCAAAAAATTAAAGTGATAGCTGCAAATGAAGGTATATTTCCCTTTTGTCTTTCAAAATAAGTAAAAGATAGTCACTTAAGTATGCACCTGATCGCACCATTAAGAGCTAAAAATTGAAAAAGCTCCCTACCGTGGGAGGCCACAGGGGGGAAAACCCCTCCCACACCCTTGCTCGCGCGCACATTCGCATGCCGAGATGCCGAGTCATGAAAATCTCACTCATAAATTTTTTTTAAACTTGGCATCCCTGCAGGGGGGGGGGGGGGGGGGGCACCCGCAAGAGGAGGAGATTGTTTTGGTTTTGGCATGGGCTATGTAGCTCCATGGTGCGTGTGTGTGTCGACAAACTTCTACAATGCTCTCCTTCTTATTCCTGTATTTTCGTTATTTATGGGTCAAATTTTTTCGTTCGAAATTCAAAACGGATGACTACAGAATTTCTCAATAGAATATAAAATCTAAAACTTTAGAAAGAATAGAGAAAATTGAGTGCACTTTGAATGGTCTGCCACAGGCAGATATCCTTATCATGCTCTTACATAATATGACAGCTGTTGCAGTCATTAAACCCTGGCTTGGCCTCCAGGTTTGCCACGCCTGAGTAGAAAGTTATTTTGCAGTGGGCAAATACATCTACTCCCACTTCTCAAACGAGGAATCGTTAGGGGGGTATAGCACCCCATCAGCTTCGTTTGGCGATGGGGTCTCGCCTCAAACGGGGGTTTGACGGCATGAAACCATGATACTCAACAGTATGTTTTCTTAGCCATACATATATCTTACACAATGACAATGCCTTCTCACTCTTTAAGTTGAAAAATTCACATCAAGACCATGACATACTCACAAAAGTTTGAACTTTCAAAAAATCTGCTACATTTTTGAAATCATGGAGCCTTATACAGCCTGTTAACTGCATGACTTTAAAATATCTTTATATCTGTAGCATTAATGTGTGGCATGCCCAATTTCCGTATGCAATGGGTCAAAGTATAACCTGCTTTCCAAAAAAGCTTAGCTGGTAGAAGCATTCAAGCTCTTTTTGCTATATTCTGTTTTTCTCTTTATTATGTATCCAGAATGGGGGAGGGGACAGGCATGTCATATTCACAATGCCATACTCACATGATATCTGGACTGTTGGCAGTTGTCACCAGTATGTACAAATCCCACCAGATTTCCCAAAAGTCTGTGAAGTATGGTGACTTTTCATCAATCTTTGTCAATCCACTGAAAAACAAAGACAAAACAGACAGTTTTACAACACAAAGTACTCTAAGTCAAATGTATTCTACAGTATGTCCCAAAAATAATTACAACGGGGGCCTCCGCAATGATATCTTTAAAAATAGTGAATCAATCTAAATACAAATTCAGGGTATGAAGCTATAACTCATTGCCCACATCTTACAGAAAACCCCACTCAATTTGCTTCAGTGGTCAAAGAGAAATACGGAATTTTGTAGAGGATGTCGGGAATCTCTTCTGTCCAAGTTCTGTCTATAATTAACACACAAGATCATCAAAATGCTAAACTCCGAAGAATCCGATTCATGACATGCTTTACAACAATCCACATTTCTCTGTGACCGCTTAGTCAAATCGAATGGGGATTTCTGTAAAATAGAGCTGAAATGTGACATTTTAAGACCCTGAAGTAGCATTTAGAAATTTAATCATATTGGGCGTTATCAATGAGAAAATCTGATTGTAATTTTTTTGGGGACATACTGCAGTAAGTCGCCCCAAAAATTACAATCAGATTTTCGAATTGATAGCACCCAATATGATCAACCTGTCTAAGTGCTACTTCAGGGTCTTGAAATATAACATCTTAGCTCTATTTTGCAGAAAACCCCAATCAATTTGGTTAAGCGGTCACAGAGAAATGTGGATTGTTCTAAAGCATGTCATGAGTCTCATTCTTCCAATTTTAGCAATTCAATGCTCTTGTGTGTGAATAATAGACAGAATTTGGACAGAAGAGATTCCCGACATCCTCTACAAAATTCCTCATTTCTCTTTGACCACTGAAGCAAATCGAATGGGATTTTCTGTAAGATGTGGGCAATGAGTTATAGTTTCATACCCTGAATTTGTATTTAGATTGATTCACTATTTTTAAAGATATCATTGCGGAGGGCCCCGTTTTAATTTTTTTTGGGACATACTGTATGTGTATGTATCCATATGCAATGTGTGAATGTTTTCATAGTTGTTAATCCAGAGATAACTCCAAAAATCAACTACTCAGTTTTGAGGACATCATTACATGTACCACAATTCAGAAAACACATAGTACGACATAAATAATACTCA
Organism: Diadema antillarum; assembly: GCF_040938485.1. Classification (NCBI taxonomy): domain Eukaryota; kingdom Metazoa; phylum Echinodermata; class Echinoidea; order Diadematoida; family Diadematidae; genus Diadema; species Diadema antillarum. Next base: position 503,864 of record NW_027272280.1, on the reverse strand, counting down.
AGACTTACTTTTCTCCTCTACTTCAAAGCACATACCATATATCATTGTATGAGAAATGTGGCACTGAATGGTAATATTCAAACTCTGAACGTTACTACTGATGGACGAAAACAAAGGCAGGATTTCAGCATGTGGAAAATTAATATGGGTTAAAGTAAAATACCAGCAGTACATGTGATTGTTTTGTCTTGTTTTGTTTTCATATTCGAAAGAATGTGACCTTCACAATCTTCTCTTTACTGGAAAAAATTTGTGGGACTCACTTGACACAGTCACGTGATATATGATATGTGGGACCACACGGAGTTACTCACAGCTTTTGTTGTTGTTGTTGTTGTTGTTGTGAAATGACAGCAAGTGGATCTGATGGATGAAAAGATGGTACAAATACATAAAGCTGATGGGTGGAATGATGAATACAACTGCCCAGCATCTAAAAGTTGTAGCTCAGCAATGAACAATGCTTACTTTTTTTTTTAGAGCCTGACACTTATTGTCTGGAGTTACACAAGAAATGAGAGTGGATGATATACATATATATATATATATGAGCAAGTACAAATATATACATGTACAGTATGTCAAAAAAAAAAAATGCAATCAGATTTCTGCATTGATAACTTCAATATGATTAAACTGTCTGAATGCTATTTCAGGGTCTAAAAATGTAACATCTTACCTATATTTTGCAAAATAAAGAACAAACAAACATAAAATTTGGATAAGTGGTCACAGAGAAATGTGGATCATTGTAAAGCATGTCATGGGTCTGATTCTTCCAAGTTTAGCACTTGGACGCTTTTGGAACTGCATATCAATGTGTGAACACAATGGACAGAACTTGGAGGGAAGGGATTCGGAGGGAAAGGATTCCTGACATGATCTACGAATATCCTGATTTCTCTTTGACCACTGAAGCAAATCGGATGGGGTTTTTTGTAAGTTGCATTAAGCAATGCTTAATGATATGTACTACAGTAGCCATCATTCACATTGCATGGGACTTGGATAACGATGTACCGAGTACAAGGACAGCTGCTTGAATTCGTGTTAACTGAAATACAGTTTTACAATTCCTTCGCGTTACAAAAGGGGACCACTCAATGTATGGCATTCTTAAGAATCATGTCATTTGTGGGACCACATTTTGCTTTTGGCAAACAAGACAATGGAAGGAACGACAGGAAGATTCATCTCTGGCAAAAGATTTGACAAAATGAACTGTGATGGAAATTTAGGGAATATAAGATTTCAAAGCCTGTACACTGAAGAATTTTTGGAATTAGAAATGAATGGTTCACAGTGATATACAATAACAAATACTTTCAATTTCTCTCACATGCAACATATAAACCATGTAGTCACATCAGATGAAATGACTGTAACGGGTGACAAAACAAATTTTGAAAGCTTAATGGCTGACAAACATTTAAATGTGCATTAGCATCCATGATACACACTGTAAGCTGGACATTGTGAAACTTGATCAGATATCAACAAGTGCGTGCATGCATATCTGCATAATGCCAACTTGTACGCTTTCAAACGTTCAGTTTGGGTGTGGAGCAGCAAGACATAACAACTGGAAATTGTGCAGTTTGCCTTTGCAAGTAGATTGCTTAGTTTAGTTTGCTTTATCGAGGGACTCACTCGTTTCCAAAGAGTTCTCTGCCCAGCAGTGCAAAGAGAGCAATGACCAGAAAGAGAAGGACCAGAACATTGAGAATCTCCAGCATGGTCTTGCGAATGTTGCTGAAAGCCAGTCGAACCTGCGAAACAGTGCGAGGAAGGCAAGTTACAGTGCTGAAGTCCTTTGGAGGTCAGTTCACATGAAATGTAGCACAGCCAAACTTCAGACTCGATACACGGCAATGAACATAAATTATATAGCATAGATCATGTTTGCTTTTCATAAGGCTTGTATGTATGTATTATGTATGCATGTATGTATGCATGCATCTATAAATAGCACTTTATAGATATTGTGAATTATTATCTATCCATTTATCAAGCCATCTATCCATCTATCAATCTATATTTCCATGTATTGATCCATCTATCCATATGTATTTATCTATAAATCTATTCATCTATTCATCTAGCTATCAATCTATCTATCCATTCATCAATCAATCAATCCATCTATCTATGTATCTATTCATCAATCTATCAATCTATCAATCCATTGTTAAGAGGGAAAATAGGATTTGTAGTTACAAAGACCTTTTTTGCTTTCATGAAATTTCTGCAATTATACGGCACATACATTCAATGAAGCAATCTCCCTAGGTTAGTTTGAGATTGTGTTGAAACTGGTGCATCTCAAAGACTACCAGTTCATGCATACTGAATGAACAATGCAGGGTGTAATCTTTGCCTACATTTACCATGAGAAAGCAGCAATTGTACAGGAAGGTTTCTCTCTGTTTTGTTTTTGAACAATGGTTAAAATGACAATAAACCTTTTATACTGCTAAACTAACTAAAACGAATTCAAATGATCGAAGCTCATGCCTGATATTTGCACAAACATCCACTTCCTTTTGATTTTAATGGTCAATTTTGATATACTACTAGGATATTCAAATGCTTGAAGCACTACAACATAAAGGATCATAGAATTAATTGCCAAAATCTTGATGTCTATTCTATAAACTGAAATCTCAACGGAAATTAGTGTTTCCACTGTGAGAAAAGATGAGGACTGATGAGCACTTTTTACCAGTTTCATTTCTGCAAAGGAGACCATGAAGATTGGCCGGAGGGGTCTTGACCACCGGACGGCCTTGTCTTCGGCCCCGAGCTCGTACATCATTGTGTACATGATCATGTCGACGACGGTCAACTGGCAAAGGAGAATGGAGAAAGGGAGATGTTGACATAAAACTATAATATGACCAATAGAACAATCTATAAATTGTGAGAGAATAACACCTTGCAGCTTCAGCCTTTAACCAGAAGTCCATGAAAAGCCATGCTACGAGTTGCCTGATTCACCTGATACCTCAAGATAACTTGCTCCGATTCGAGCAAAGCAAAGACATGATAATTGGCCGATGATAGACCTGCATGTTATCATATCAAGCTCAGAGATTTCATACTGCTTCAGGGTCTTTGAATATGTTTCTCTTTTTTTTTATGCTACACGTTTGCCTTGTGGCATGTCGTATGTCGTCTATTATCTGTTTTTACGTGTACCTGATTTGATTGATGAGATGTTGGTATCCCTTGGGCATGGACAAACTTTGAGAAGAACCTGATAAACGTTTTTACACACCTAGACATTATCCTATTTAATAAATGAATATATATATGTATACATATATATATATATATATTCATCAGTAGAAAAGAAAATGTATGGGCCTATAACAATGTAAGATTGTACAAAGTCATATATGATAACCTACAAAGAGATTGACAAACGACAGAAAGATATTTAAAAAGATACAGAGATACATAGATAGCTAGGTAATGAGAGATACACTGAGAGATATATACAGACAGACAGATAGATAGATAATTAGATACAAAGATAGGTAGATAGATAGATAGATAGATAGACAGACAGATAGATATGTGCAGATAAATAGATAGAACAGATGGATAGATCAGCAGATAGATAGATATAGATAGATAGATAGATAGATAGATAGATAGATAGATAGATAGATAAATAGATAGATAGATAGATAGATAGATAGATAGATAGATAGACCCAGATAGATTGGTAGATAAATAGATAGATAGATAGATGGATAGATAGATAGATAGATAGATAGATAGATAGATAGATAAAAATACAGATAAATAGATAGACAGATTGATAGATTGGTATTGGAAAATGTAGGCAGATTAAGAGAGAGAGAGAGAGAGAGAGAGAGATGAGAGAAAAGAAGAGAGGGAAAAAAGGCAAGAGAGGAGGAGCAAGAGAACATCAGTACTCCACAGAAAATAAGTGCAGCAGCTTGGGCAAGCTAGAACAGATAAGCTCATAATATATCTCACAAGCAGGAACTTACAATGATAATTAGAATCCCAACCAGGTTCTTCATGTCTCTGAACCACCAGTTTCCGGACGCGCAGTACCGGCTGTGGACGAGCCGAAAGACAAAGTATGTCAGGCATCCCACCTCCAACAACATGGTTCCCTGTTATTCATCACAAAATATTGGGCAGACACAGTGATCATTATTATCATCATCATCATCATCTACTCAGCTTGATTTCATAAATAACAGGCAAAGATGAAGAATACAAAGGACAAACGATGAGCAAAACTGCATGATCAGGTTTTAGTGTACATGAAACCCTGTTTTAACAGACCTTACCCCCAACAACATCAGGACAACATCCGGAGAACAAAATTCCTCGCCTCGGGCAATAAAAATCGCAGGTGAGAGCGAGGGGTACCGTTTAACAGACACACATCGAAAACCTTTTCCAGGTAGGTTTCCACAAAGGAGGTGAATCCATTGATGCGACTACCCTGCCCACCGGTCAGCGCCGCCTATATTATTCTAGATTGCAAAAAATAATTACCCACATGCTACCCTGAAGCATGACTAGATTTCTCTTGGAAAACAAAACAAAATAAATAAAAAAACAAACAAACAAAAAACACCTCAGTACTGATGGCATATATACTTTGGTACAATGGTGCATCATAGTGCTAACAAACAAAACGTTGCTCTCTCTGTCTACTATTTGATAGGGCTTCCAGCTGGATTGCTAAGACACAGCTGTAATTTTCTCATTTATGTATCATCCAATGACAGATGTCAAAATCATTTGCATTGCCATGCAAAAATTGATTCTATTTGCCACTGTTCACACACTGTAAAAAAACAAAACAGCAACAACACTCAGTTGCAAATGAAGCCCTTTGAATCTCTAAACTGTGCCTGCCTCTACAACGACTACAGCTTGACCATGGGCACCTGAGTGAGTGGACCTTGGTGTGGTGAGTTGCACTATGGGACATGAAAATGAAACTGATAGCTTTTTCATGTGCCCTTCACACATGCCGTGTACGGCATTGATTTTCATGTTGCGATGTGTAGCACAAGAAGCAACATTGTTTTTTTTTAATTCATATCCACACACAAGAAGTATTTTGTGGGGCAAATTGCCTAATGGCATGGCCCCATCACAATGAAACTCAATATAAGTAGAAGAAGAAGAACAAGAATTAGCCATTTTTGCATCACGTTGCAGAAACAGATTTTCAAAAACTGCTACCTGTAATTTGGGTATGGGTGAGTGAGACAAGAGAGTGCAGTTGTCAATCTTTTTTTTTTTCAGTTTTCATTCTGCATAACTGCAAACCTCATTAAAGTAATAAAAGTCACAACACCCAGTGACAACCACCGCAACCAGTGACAAAACTTCCACACTGCCTTGTGCAAGGTTGGGAGAAAGGATTAGATTGGCACACTTTGGCACGGAACAAAGTACAGCACAGATTACTTGATAATGCCAGATAAGGGAATAACACAATAAAAGGAAAAACTGTCTTGTCTATTCTTTATAGACCATAAGTCCAGGAATCGTGGCTTCATTTATTTAAAGTGACAAGTCAAAAGTGACAAATATTGACTGATCAATGAAATAAAAATGAAAAATTCTAAAAGGGATCATACAGTTCTGGTTGAGACCTAATTTCAGGTTTCTAACATTTTTAGGTGAGATAATGAGAAATCTCATATGAAATATGAAAGAGCATGTAATTCTATGAGGAATTCAACATTTATTTGATAAAAATTGGTTTTGAAATGGCTGAGATATCCAAAAAGAGTGATTCTTATAAAGTGTGGGACCCACACTTTGTAACGATCGCTTTGTTTTACTTTGTTTTTGGATGTTTCCATAATTCCAAACCCGATTTTCATCAAATAAACTTTGAATTCCTCTTAAAATGGTATGCTCTGTACTATATCATAAGTGTTTTCTTGGTATCTCACAAAAAATTAAAAAGCCAATTCTCATCTCCACCAATACTGTACTATCCCTTTAATATCATATGTGAAATCCTACCCTTCCAACCTGAGAAGTGTAATTGAAGGGATTATGTATCTTATTGTCATTTTTACAATATTCCATACAATGTGGCCTTTATAGGCCGAATGGAGATTATATTTCATTCCACTCAATTCAAAGTCTGACAGATTTTATGCCTACACAATAATCTTAACTGAAGAACTATTTTAATGTATACATGAATGAGAATCATCATGGGTAGGTGAATTTATGTGTATATGTTTTAATTGGTGCTCATGTTTTGTACAGTGTAAGATGTGGGTCTGACTGCATGCACATGTGTGGGTGTGTTTGTATAGGGGCGGATCCAGGGAGGACCACAACCGGCGCACGCCCCCCTTTATTTTTTGTTGAAACAAAAGAAATAAAAAGAAAAAAATGGGGGAGGGGTGCGTGCGCCCCCTTTAATTTTGTAAACACGCACCCTCTTTAGGGAATTCCTGGATCCGCCCCTGTTGTATGTGCATGTGTGTGTGCTGTTTGGAATGTATGCACTTATAATATGTCTGTCAGAATGTGTATCTACATATCTTGTGAGTGTGTGTGTCCTTTGTGATGTACTATTCATTACTATATCTCCATAATAAATCTCTGCACTCTTTGAATTTGAGGTCATGACTCCTTATATATGTTTGATTTTTGCTGTTGTTGTTGCTGCTAAGTTAATAACCAAAAATGCCTGTCTGGCACCTCCTATTGTAAATAATGTGACTGCTATATTGTCTTAAAAGACTGACTGGTATTTTGTTTTACTCTTATTTACTTTGTTACAGCTTTTGAATCTGCATGATAGCATCGACAAATATGTCTCCAAATATCACACTTAGGAATTTTGATAGCAGTAATGGTTGTCTTTTTTTTAAAGGTAGAAGCTTCATTTTCCCCCTCGAGCTCTTTCAACTTTAACTACAACAACAACAATAACACTCACAACTTGCTCTGTTGTCCAAGATCTTGACCAAAGTATGTGATTTTCTTGTGGGGAAACTAGTCTTCATTCAGACCTTTCAAGTATCAGTGTGAATTAGCTTCAGATGCATACATACATTAATTTCTGCTGTTTAGGGGGAATAGATACCTTCATCAGTTTGGGATTTGCACCACAGATTTTCACACCAGATAAAAGTAGCTTTACTGTACCCCCCTTTACTGTACTTCACATGACTGAACTGAGAGGGGAAATTTTAAATTGTTTAATTTCTTCATTTCAACAAATGCATATAACAACCAGCATAACTTCCTGTAATGTGTAAATATTGGGTGGGACTGTTCAACAGAACTGCAGTACGTTATTGTCAACATGAGTGTGGATTCTAGTTTTATTGGCCACTGAATTTCAGTTCTTGAGCTTATCAAGTCAAGATGTCTTTATAAAGACTTAATTCTCTCTTGGTCAGCCTTGGGGTGGATGGCTTTGACCATGACATCATTATATGGGCTACTATCTTTGTACACAGAATGTGACTCGTCAAAAATTCATTAGTGGAAAAATGAGCAAAGAAAATGGGATTCCATCCCGATGGAATTCCATTTTCTTTGCTCACTTTCCACTAATAAATTATATTCATTTCTGGTCAGTTTCCCTCTGTTTGTGTTTGTTTCATCAAAAATTTGATAGGCAGTAGCCCCCAAAATACAAACAACATAAACAAGAACAACAAAAGATGACATATAGAGATAGCATAATAAAGTAAAGTTAAGTAGAAAAGAGGGGAAAATCCTGCTACAAATGATAGAAAATTGCAAGTTCAGATCCTGACATGCAAAGATTTAGAACATAAGGGCATATATCTTTTGTGTTCCGGTCAACATTTTTAAATCATATTATGATTCCGATACGTAAGCAGGAAGATTTTGATGCATATCAGTTGCTTGAAGTCAGGTCTAAGAGGTATATGTATGTGTGTGTTAGGAATAGGGTAAGGGTAGGAGCTAGGTACAAGTTGGTTTCTTTCTTTATGCAAATCCAAATGTAGACATGTTTCATTTTTTTTGTTTTGTTTGTCTCATTTTAGATAATGATATATTAATGCTGTCAAGCTATTATAGTACTTAAAACTATTATTGCTGTTATAAATTCATATTGCACAAAGTGAACTGTGATAGTTGGTTTAATGATTGGTTTGTTAATGAATTATTTGAAGACAAGCAAATCAAGATTTTTGGTAAACGAAATGATACGAACCCAGTACTGTAAGCCAAGATTACCAACGGGCGGATCCTCGAACAGTGCCAGGGCAAGATTGAGAAGGATGAAGAAGTAGAGAACCCATTTAAAGATGGGCATATTGTAGAGCTGGTATAACCTGATTATAGCAAGAGAGAAAAAAAATTGGCAGAACATGAAATGACATTGATGTCATTATGATGGCAGTAACATAAACTTAGTTATACGCTTCCATCTCAACAACAAATGCAGTGCCAAAGATTAAAAATTGAATAGAATCCAATAAAAAACAAAAAGACATTCTTATTGGTTTATATTGGTCTTATTGGTATCTATAGGTTTCCCATTAGAACCCCCCCCCCCACAAAAAAAAAAAAAATCCTGTAAAATGTGATATGTGCACCCAAAAGCACCAACAGATATCCAAAGAGCTACAATTGTACCATTTCAGCTCCTATTCATGGTACTAACAGTGCATCCTACCTGTCCTTTATGAACTCTGTTGGTGCTGCTGGTGTCAGTTGGAATCCAGCAGAGGATCCTAATGGTCCCACTGGTTTTCATTGGATTCCTATAGAAACTAATTTGCATATTTGTACATAATTTCAAAATATTCTATATGAAGATTTTACAAAGAGTGATGACTGTGGCATGTATTGAATTGTTTTCATATATGTTGCTACAACGAATGAATGTCATCCACAGGAATCTTTCAACATATGATTTCACATCAAATATGCTTACCTGAGGCGTTTCATGTCGGTGCTGAACTTGAAATTTCGGCCATGCTTAGCATCATTGACATACGTTGCTGCTAAGAGTAATTCCTGTCGCAAGAGCATGAAAGAAACCAAGAGAGTTTATAGACAACACATGCAAAAGAAAGAAACTGCATGTCAAATATTTAGATAGATTCATTCCATGGAATTGGTCAGGTTAACATAACAAAACAAAACCTACACACACATTCACATAAGTATGTTATCTGAACACATACTGAGCCTTGAAATATATAAACATCCTACCCAAGAAGATTGAAATAGCTCAACAAACCAAGACAAAACAACATCATCAAATTAACAAGACATCTTATGCATTTGAGATATTCTTGATGTAGATACATGAAAATTTTTACAAATGAGCAAGCAACAAAATAATCCAATTTTCACAAAATGTAGGTAATAAAAGTTTTTTTTTCTGCCTTTAGACAACACTTTTGAACTTCTAAAACAAAAACTCCATATTGACAATAATCGTTTTGACACTCCTCGCAAACCGAAAGCAAGCTTTAGTATGTTTGTATCTCAGTAAAATTAGCACATGAAACACAAACACCCATATACAGATATCTAAGTATATAACGTTTTCCTTTTGCTGTTCAGGCCACTCTGTACATACAGATTTGAAAGAATGAAAAAATAAATATATATAATATTATATCTATACACACAAACATATATATACACATATAAATAAATAAATAAATATACACTGTATATATATATATATATATATATATATATATATATGTATATATATATATATATATATATATATATATATATATATACATATATATATATATATATATATATATATATATATATATATATATAAACATATGCATACGTACATACATAAAAAGAGAGAGAAAGAGAGGATTTGTTATACGAACATTATATATACAAAACAGTTCTCCAAAAACTATTATATGACAGATGATCAAATCTGTAAGGAGACACACAGACCATGTGTATATGTTTTTGTACATTGGCCAAGCAGACATAAAATTTCTCAACAAGGATAACACTACCCAATAGTGGATTAATTTCTAGGGATGTTATTCTTCTCTCACTCTCTCCTGGCCTCCCTCTCTCTCTCTCTATCTCTCTCTCTCTCTCTCTACCTTCTCTTACAGAGAATGATTTGTCTCCTCCAGATGTGAAAAAAAGACAAACCATAAATTGAAGATATTACAATATTATGAAACTTTCTCATGCAGGGCCAGTAAAACATTATGGTATTTGAAATTTGTAGAATCTAGCATTTCAATTCATGAAACATGATTAATAATTGACCTAAATGGATGCAAATCATAAATTTTATGAGTTATACATTAAACATATATACAGTGTACTCTCAACGTCAATTGGCATTTCCCATCCAAACACTTCAGATTCTGATCCAAGGGCTTCAATTAACATACAGCCATTTCACCGAGTGGACATAAAGGGTTATTATGACATGCTGCTATTAAATGAAGTTGAGCTCATATTAAAGATGGATTTGTTCTGTTCTTCCTTCATTTTATCATTGAATGGCATTTTCACATTAAAGGCCTGCTTGTTCTAGGTGCATGTGAACAGTCAGATTGACATCATTGCCTTGTTTAAATTGTATATATGTGATTATGATTAACCCATTGAGGACAAGTCCCGAGTATACTCAGGCAGGTGTCTATGGGAAATGCATGTTGTGGCAAAATCAAACCATACTCAACAGTTTAATATGACTTTTTTGGGGGATGGCCTTGTTAATTTCAGAATGCAATGAATTTTAAGGTGTTTTTGTTTGGTCCAATTTTGATGCATTTTGAGGTTCCTTTTAACATATTAGTTGCATCTAATGGCATAGAATCTTCTTGCAAAGTTTGAAACTCATCAGTACTGATAGTTAGTATTAATGCTAGAGAAGCTGCAGAAACAGCAAAGCAATTAATAATAATAATAATAATAATAATAATAACAATAATAATAATAATAATAATAATAATGATAATAATAATAATAGTAATAATAATAATAACAATAATAATAACAATAATAACAATAATAACTATATATATACATATATATGTATATATATATATATATATATATATATATATATATATATATATATAAGACATAAAGCATTAAAGTACATATTAAAATGTAAATCATATAAAAAGGAACAGTTTTTGATCTATGCAACTTCCACAGTCAGTAACCCATTGAGGACGAGTTCCGAGTATACTTGGGCATGCAGGTGTCTATGAGAAATGCATGTTGTAGTAAAATCAGTCCGTCCTCAACAGGTTACTGTTAAGGAAAATAACCAAGGGGAGTTTCTGCAAGATACTTGGCCCATTTTGTCACATTTGTGCAAAAGCAGAGGTTTTCGGTGTTCATGTCATCAAACTTTCCTCAATGTATCAAATCTTTAATCAGTTTTTTTTTAATGACCTTTGCTTGACATGATCTACTGTATAGTGTAAATATTTCAGAACACCCAATGACACTTTTTCAATAACAAAAAGGTTACAACAACCACTAAATCCCATGTGCTCTTTGTAAGTCAACGAAGATCGTAAGATAAGAATTGAGAAATAAACCAGACTATTACAGGTAACACATGCACACAAACGTGTGACAAAGATAGCCCTCCTATTGATAAACATCTTCTCACAGGTTAAGGTATACAAGTCTGTAAACAAAATGGGACTTTTGAACCTCATGTCTCAGCAGAGTGGTTTCACACTTCCAGCGCAACTAGTTTGTAACCATGTTTCTGACATGCATTTCTTCAATGTGTGAGGAGTTAACATCAAGGACTGTTCACACATTGAAATGAGCATTGCCAAATCTGCATGTGATATTTCATACAACAGCTGTGACACAAACTCAAAGGCCTGTAAATTGAATATGCAACTACATTATCTTTAGGAGTACATACTTTTAAGAGTACATATCATAAACCTACCTAAATGCACACATTATGGCAGAAAAGATAACAAGCACAAATGCCAACCATGTCATTAATTGTAGCGTTCTGATGGCTGAAATGGTGAATTTTTGGTGGGAAACAGTATTTACCTGGCTTTGCTGCAATTGACAATATTTTCAATTATATCTGCAGTATTTTTGGCCCCCCCCCCAAAAAAAATGTACAAAATATTGAAAAAAAAAATGAAAGGTAGCAGTTAGCATCTCTGTACAAGGTAAAGGTAAGCTTCACCTCCTTTAATTACTCAGATTGCAAATATGCACAAAGAAAAAAAAACAAAAAACAAAAAACCCCAAAACGACCAAAAAAATGTATCCACACCATGATTGAACACACATGACTTGAAAGATTGATTCAAAAGCATTATCATACAAGTTTGCTTTCTGAATTTCTCCAAGAAATGAAGAGACAAATTACTCGATTTGCATGAAATGTGTTTCTAAACATGTTTCAAAAAACAAGTTTTACGCCAGTGTGAAAGGGCTCAAAATCTGCTATCTACCTTGATTGTACGCCGAGGACAGCTAGCTTGTAAAGACTGATAAAAAAAAGAAGTACACTGTATGTGTACCTGATGGTGCCTAGAACAGACAGGTTTGAGTGGTACTTAAGCGGGGTTCCCACTATCACGATTGGCGCCACGATTGAAATCGTGGTCTTAATCGTGCAGCAAGCGTGATGGTCTTATCAGATTGTATCAGATCTTAAGGTCAATCGTGGCAATCGCATTAATCGTAGGAAAATTTTGGACGGTTCAAAAATTTTCTACGATTAACACGATTTGTTTTTGATCGTGATCATCGCATCAGATCGTCTAGGATCGTATCCAAACGCAGCAAATCTCTTCTAATCGTGCTTCTTAATCGTGTTGATCGGGATCGACTTTTTCACTTCACTTCCGCTTATTATCATTATTATTTTTTGCCCATTTGCCCTTATTTTACTCAAAAATTAATTCATTTTGTATTCTGATAGGTGGTAGCCTGCATCTTTAGATTATTATTTCCAAACGGTAAATTGTATGACGGTGTGGGGTTTAATTGTCATAATTTTTAAGGTACATTATCAAAATCATTTTCTTAATGATTTCATAAAATGAAAGTTGAATTACAGATTTTTTGATGTTTTCATACATTATGTTAATGATGTTTTCATTAATGAGTTGTTATTACCATTATACAGACACACAAAATAGGATATAGGATAACTTTTGTAACGAAAACAAAAAATGAGCAAAAATAAAATGGCAATTGTATGTCTGCACGTATCGTGCTTGAATGGGTGCATATCAAAGGCAAATGGTTCATTTTTAAAAGTACATGTATATTACAGAGTATTTTTTTTTTTTTGGGGGGGTGCAGTATCCTGCTGTTTGTGTATTGTACATAGTAATTAAGAGTTGTTGTTTCATCAGCCATCGTTTGACCCCTTTGCATCTATTTTGACACTTTTCAACATTGTTCAATGTCTTTTTTTTTGTATGTTTGGTAGAGCATACTTTTAGAGGAAAATGGTTATTTTCAACTCTCATTATTACTGCAAATGTAAAAGTGACCATTGTCGTGGATGTGAGATCACCCGTATGATTATGACAATGAAGATCACTCTTATTATTTTTCACAGTTAGTTATTCAATAAGTGTAGCAATATACCCCCGCGAAATAATTTTGCGTAAAACCTCCTTTTTTGTTAGAAAGTGACATTATTTTGATTAGAGAGTCACTTTTCTGTTATGTGTGTGTATCAGTTATGTTAAACATTGTTAAGTGAAACACTAAATCAAGCCGAATAAACCAAAATTTTGATAACCCATGAGATAACGACATTTTGAAATAAAAAGGCATATGATACATACACTTTGCGAATATGAAATCGAACACATAAGCAATACTA